>NC_056747.1:450662858-450882858 GCF_019279795.1 Protopterus annectens
AAATCACTCTCTCCAGGATGCTATAATCCCAAAAGTCTGGAAACAATCCTATGTTATTCCCTAACACAAAGCTGGCAAACTGCTTGAGCAAGAAAACTACAGACCAGTAACAATTATGTCCCCTCTATCTAAAGTACTTTAAAAATGCATTGGCCTACAGTAGGTCACCAACCACTAGAAATTAAATTATTTTCCACAGCACAGCATAGGTTTAGACCAGGCTACAGCAAAGAAACAGTGAAAAACTAAATCAAGGTGAAATGGCTGTTTCCCTATTTCTAGACCTGTCCAAAGTATTTGATACAATTTCACATCCCATATTATTATTATCCAGGCTCAGGGAACTGGATCTCAACAACTAAAGTTAGTCTTGTTTAAGTTTCCTTAGCCATCAAAGTGTGTAATCTGGGCAGACAAGCTGTCATCTAGTCAGGAAACAGTGACAGGTGGGCTTCAAGATTCAATATTAGAACAAATACTCTTTGATATCTTTATAAATAAAATGCATACAGCCTGTCTCCTAGCAGACATAATCATGTATACAGACAATTCAGTACTAGTATGTGCAGCATCTTAAGTGAAACACCTACAAAATTACCTGTAGCATTCCTTTAACGCTTTCAGCAGTCTAAACTACTCCTACAGCCAAAGAAAACTCAGCTAAAGATATTTTCACCTTCAAACCAGCAGTCAAACTACTACAGCTTAAAAATAATATTACTCTATAATAGTAGAATTGCGCTAGTAGAAAACACAAAACTACTGAGTATAATAAATGACCACAGATTAAGATTCAATCTGCATATCCAATATGACCCAAACCCATAACACACACACAAAAAAGATCTTAGTTCAAACCTATCTACTCCCTAGCCTCCTGTATGCCTCATCAGTTTTGATTAACCTGCAGTTCTCTCAGCTAGACAAATGGGAGCTATTTTATAACAATAGTCCAAAGTTTGCAAGTAGCTACATTACCCAAACACAGGGATGGTTTCAAAACAAAGATTTGTTGTTTCTGCACTTCAGTCCCATAACTAGCTTCAGCTATCTGATCTATTAGTAGCTCACATTAAGAGTGCTCACAACATTCTTTAAAGGCCAGACAGATGCTCTGTCAGTTGTTGTTGTGTCTTTTGGCTTTTAGGGGTTAGGGGTCGCCACAGCGGAACTCCGGTCCACTAATGATTGGCAGTTGATTTTTACATACCGGCTTGCCAGGCCTGATGCACAACCTTCAACGACGGTATGCCCATTCACGCATGTCTCCATGCAGAAGATGCTCTAGCTGAGAATCGAACCGGACAGTGTCTTACTGTGAGGCGACAATGCTATCGCAGCACCACCACCCCAGTTATTAAACTAGTAGTCACCTCATGAAGAACAGCATTAACTGAACCAAGACTTAGTGCTTTCTCAGAAATGTGAAAATGTAAAAATCATAATAGTGACCACCTATACTCTGTGTACATTGCAAAAGTGTGGAACTGTTTCCCAACAAACATCAGAAATATCTAATCTTATCTCCTATTTAAAATCACCTTGAAAACATACCTGACAACAAAATGGTCCTGTACTTGAAACATCCCCATTACTAAGTGGCATTCATAGTCCAATCATGTCCCATCTACATTTTAAAATCCCAATGAAATTATACCTATCAACACAACAATCCTGTCCTTAAACCATCACCATTAATAAGTCCACTCCTTATGCAGCCAAATCAAGGAAATATCATAAACTACTCACACTTTCTTACCTGCTTACATGCCTGAAGTGAATAACTTGTTGGTTTAAACTTGCATATGCCTCATTTGCTGCCTGTATACTAAAATCTCAATGTAAATTTATACATAAACAGTAAAATAATGCTAAATGTTCTAAGATATGTGTGACGTTAGCATACTGTAAATACCATATAGTGTATTACCATAAAGTAAATACCATATAGTGTATTTAACATGGCGAAAAACTATTAAGCTGTATAAAACTCAGTGTTATGTAGTATATTTTATTGTTAGTTTGTGCCAACTGCCTATAAATAAGTATGAGATGTGTGGCTTTTCTCCGCTGGCCTCCACTGAAAATGGACTTTGCCCAGTCAGACTTTCCCTGTAATCAAAGTCCGATCAATGAAGCAATCAATCAATCATCAAGCAATCAGTCATCAATGTTTTGGAATTTGTCTGACATTGATATTTAATGTGCATTTCTTGATGTTTGTCTTTTCTTTTTATTAGTCAGTGATTCTTGCTAAAGATTTAAGTTGTGTTATGAGAGGGGTTGGGTTTGCTCAAGTTATTACCTCTATGAATTATACATTAGGCCATACTTCAGAGTTAATCTTCTTAATGGGTGTGACAGCCATGGATGTGGTGGAGGACTCACTCTGTTGGTCTGACCTTTTCATGGATTGTTTCAGTCTGGCACTACTACATTATATTCCTCCAGTCTTGAAATGAAGGAAATGTATTCAATTGACCATATTAGCCCTGAAAATTTTCTTCCTTGATCCTCTAGCTCCTTTTGGAGAATGGTGCCAACTCTCTTGACACCACATTCATAAACTGCAATAGTTTACTGTCCCTGCCACTAGATTCTGTAGTCCCAATCTCTACTGAGGCACAAAACCTGGTTTGAACATGGTCTCCATCTCCAACAACAAGATGGCTGCAGGTTGCAGCATTGCTAATTTTGCATGGGTCTTTGTAATGTAAACTTGACCTGTATGAACATTATATTATGTACAAGGTGGGGTCCTAATGGAGAGATGGGGTCCTAATGGAAATAGGGGTCCTAATAGAAATAGGGGTCTTAATGGAGAGATGAAAAGTCAGCAAGCAAAGGAAGACAATAGTGCTGAAGTTGAATTCATCCTCAAGTCTCGGTGAGTACCTTCATGAGGTGGACCATGTTTTTCACAAAATCTCACCAAGGTGACACTGATATATAGACTGTATTTATATAGCATATATCATGGACAGAAGTAAGTCAAAAACAAAAAAAAGATAGCTGGGTGCACAAGTCCCAGGATAAAAAAGTGCCCAATCCTGGTAGGCACACTGGTGCCAGGAATGGAACAAATGACAAGTGTAGAATCCTCAAAATCGGGAAACATTCTTACAATGGGGCCAGGCCAGGCTCAGGGGTAGGATGCCCCCCTGTTGTAGAAGGAAGTAGCAGTCCATATAAAGATGATAGAGTGGACTATTGAGGATAAGAAAGAATTATGTATTGTTACTATTATGCAAAAAGCCCAGAATTTCCAGACAGAGGATATACAAAGAGATTAAGAGATAAATTAGAGGAAAGAAAAATACTTTCACAGGAAAAACTGTCAGAAGCTTCAAATAAAAATTTAAATTAATTAATACAACAGATTTTTGAAAAACAGTATATAGATCAAGAAACTATGATTTGTTTGGAAAAAGAAGCATCTGAGGAAGTGTGGAAATGTAAACAACAAAACCTAGACATTTTTGAAAAGTATAAAAAAGAAATATGGACATGGGTAAGAGAGATTTGATATGGTGCATTATTTATGCAAAGGAAAAAGCCAAGTTAATTAATATAGAGAGAGCAACCACAAAGATATTCGAAGAGAAATATAGGCAAAGGCATCCAGATATGGAAAATTTCGCAATAACAAATAGTATCACAAAGATGGAATGTGGAAAAAAGATTAGTAAAACAGAAGTTAAAGAAATAGAAGTTGAAGTTATGGAGTGTCTGCAAAGTGAAGGATTTAATGCAGAAAGTCTAACACAGACTACATCACAGCATGATGGAATGCATCCCCAAAGTAAGGAGAAGCAGAAAGATCAGGATACATCTGAAGAAGAAATATGGAAATTGAGGTTATGGAGCACCTGCAAAGTGGAGGATTCAGTGTAGAAAATCTAATGCAGAAAGCAGCACAACAAGATAGAACAATGGATATCCAAATTAAGGGGGAACCAGTGGAACAGGAACTAATTGGTCAGGTGCCATATTAATATATTTTGGAGCCTTCTACAGGAAACCAGTATAAATGTTCACTTGAAGCAAGACAGCAAGAGAAGGATCAAGAGACTGTGGAAACTCTGATGCAGTCAATGCTGAGGAGTGATAGGCCAGTGAGTTCCCATATGACAGAGCAACGGATGGCGCAGGATGAAATTGAAGAGAAGGTGCCATAGGAAGATGCTATAGAACTTTCTATAAAATGCCCACAGGAAGTGGAAAACAAAGGATGTGCCCTCAGTCTGGAAGAAAATGAACTAAGGGAAGAGTTGCTTGATTTAATGGACATAGACAGATATATTAAAATCAATGAAAGAAATAGACTGCGGAAGGTCAATAAAACCCCAAAAGTCAGAAGTCTGATAAAACAAATGAGAACAGTAATTAGTACTGTCCATAGAGATCCACATGATATAACAGAAGTAAACAGGATATATTACTGTGCAGCTAAACTAATAACTAATAAAGCTCTACCACAAGAGCACAGGGTAGTGAGGCAAAGGAAGGGGAGAAATAGAATACCATCATGGACGTATCGAATAGAGAAAAATATAAAGCAACTAAGACAAGGTGTCACTGTTAGAAGACTATAGAAGAGGGAATAGATCAACAAAAATACTAAGAAAGATACATGTGATAAAAGCAGTGAGCAGTATCTGAAAAGACCAGGATTTATCATGCACTATCGCAAATAAATTATAAATTTCAGCACAGGTGGAAAAACTTGGAAGATACACAGATAATATAAAGGAAAAGTACAAAATAAGCAATTTACTGATGACCCAAAAAAGTTTTATAGGGAATTGGGAAACAAGGTAAAGGGAATTGAAAGATCACCAAAAAAAAGAAGAAATAGATACATTTTGGAGAAGTATCTATGAGGATCCTGTGGAACACAACAAAGATACTAAATGGATAAAAGAAGTTAAAGAAAGAATAAGAAGTTTAAAGGTACAGGATATGAAATGGGATGAAGTAACAGCCAGAGAGATTGAAACAAAGTTAAGAAAAGCCTCTAATTGGAAAACCCCAGGCCCAGATCCAGTCCCTAACTTTTGGTTAAAAGTATTAACATATTTGCATGAAGTCCTAGACATTAGTAAGAACTATTTATATGCACACCCTGAACAGACAACAGTATGGCTAACAACAGGTAAAACAATGCTCCTACTTAAGAGTGAACCTGCAAACTACCTTAAACATTATAGACCAATAACTTGCCTTCCGATGACTTATAAACTATACAAAGGAATTGATGCTGCTAGAGTTTATAGTCATTTAGAAGAAAACACAATTATGGTAGTAGAACAAAAGGGCAATAAAAGAAAGTCATATGGAACAAAGGATCATTTGTTGTTAAATAAAGTTATAGTGGAGAACTGTAAAAATCGGAAGAATCTAAGTATGGTGTGGATTGACTACAAAAAAGCATTTGATAGTATCCCAAATTAATGGATAAAAGAGTGCTTATAAATATATAAGATACACCCTACACTGATCAAATACATTACAGTGACCATGAAACAATGGCAGACCATTTTGCAATTAAACCATAATCTTCTTTTTCTTTTTCTTTCAGCTGTTCCCATTAGGGGTCGCCACAGCAGATCATCTGTTTCCATTTCTTCCTGTCCTCTACATCTTGCTCTGTCACACCAACCACCTGCATGTCCTCTCTCACCATATCCATAAGCCTTATCTTAGGCCTTCCTCTTTTCTTCTTACCTGACAGCTTCATCCTTAGCATCCTTTTCCCAATATACTCAGCATCCCTCCTCAGCACATGTCCAAACCAACGCAGTCTCACCTCTCTGGCTTTGTCTCTAAACTGTCCAACTTGTGCTGACCTTCTAATATACTTATTCCTAATCCTGTCTACCCTCGTCACACCAAGTGCAAATCTTAACATTTTTAACTCTGCCACATCCAGCTCTGACTCCTGCCTTTTTGTCAGTGCCACTGTCTCCAACCCATATAACATAGCTGGTCTCACTGCCCACTTGTAGACCTTCTCTTTCACTCTTACTGGTACTCGTCTGTCACAAATCACTCCTGTCACTCTTCTCCACCCACTCCATCCTGCCCATACTCTCTTCTTCACCTCTCTTCTACACTCGCCATTACTCTGAACTGTTGATCCCAAGTATTTAAACTCATCTACCTTCACCATCTCTACTCCCTGCATCTTCACCATTCCTCTATCCTCCCTCTCATTCACACACATATATTTTGTCTTAGTCCTGCTGATCTTCATTCCTCTCCTCTCTAGAGCATATCTCCACCTCTCCAGGGTCTCCTCGACCTGTTCCCTACTCTCACTACATATCACAATGTCATCTGCAAACATCATAGTCCACGGGGACTCCAGTCTGATCTTGTCTGTCAACCTGTCCATCACCACTGCAAATAAGAAAGGGCTCAGAGCTGATCCTTGATGTAATCCCACCTCCATCTTAAACGCATCTGTCACTCCCACTGCAGATCTCACCACTGTCACACTACCCTTGTACATATCTTGTACCACACTTACATACTTCTCTGCCACTCCCGACTTCCTCATACAACACCACAACTCCTCTCTAGGCACCCTGTCATATGCTTTCTCTAAGTCCACAAAGACACAATGCAACTCCTTCTGACCTTCTCTGTACTTCTTCATCAACACTCTCAGAGCAAACATTGCATCTGTAGTGCTCTTTCCTGGCATGAAACCATACTGCTGATCACTAATCATCACATCCCTTCTTAACCTAGCTTCCACTACTCTTTTCCATAGTTTCATGCTGTGACTGATCAATTTTATCCCTCTGTAGTTACTACAGCTCTCCACATCACCCTTATTCTTAAAAATCGGTACCAAAACACTTTTCCACTCCTCAGGCACCCTCTCACTTTCCAAGATTTCATTAAACAATCTGGTTAAAAACTCCACTGCCATTTCTCCTAAACACCTCCAAGCTTCCACAGGTATATAATCTGGACCAACAGACTTTTTCAATTAAAACATAATAAAAGACAAATTATTATCCCAGAGATAAAAATTCAAAGGGGGATATTCCAGGGTGACTCTCTGTCACTGTTGCTGTTCTGCCTTGCCCTTAACCCATTAAGCTATTTACTTAACAGCTTAGGCCATGGCTATAATTTAGGTCCCAGAAAACAACAAAGTCTAAAGACTTCTCATCTTCTATTTGTCGATGATTTAAAACTGTATAGTTCATCAGCGGTGAACTGAAAGCGCAGCTGCAGGTTGTCAAAACTTTTTCAGATGATATTAGAATGTCATTTGGCCTTGATAAATGTGCAAAAACAACCTTTAAAGCAGGAAAACTGCAGCATCAGGAAAACATCAGTCTGGAACAAGAATGTGATATAAAAGAACTTGAGCAAGAGGGATTGTATAAATACTTGGGAACTGATGAAGGATCAGCAATAAAACATGAAGAAATGTGAGAAATATGTAGTAAGGAATATTTCAGAAGACTTACATTAATCCTGAAAACAGTATTGACGTCTAGGAACAAAATCCAAGCTATAAACCAGTTTGCTCCTCCTGTCCTAACTTACGGTTTTGGAGTTATTGATTGGCCCCAAAACGTGTTGGATAAATTAGATATTAAAACAAGAAGGATGCTTCATGCTCACCAAATGATTTATAAGAATCTGTGCATACCAAGATTATATATTACCCATTCCAAAGGAGGGATGGGCCTCATTTAAATTGATTACATGTGTAGATCTACAATCGTGGGGCTCCACACATATCTGCTGATCTCATGAGACCTAAATGTAGTGAAAGTTTTGAAACATGAGTTGAATAAATTTAAGATGACTTCCCTGCTTAACTTAGCAGAAGCATATTGGCATCACGCAGGAATGGAAATCAAACCAGAAGTAGATAAAAATCAGGCAGCAACTGAATGTGCCAGAAAACAAAAGAAAGAATATAAGGTGAAGGATCAGATGAAAAGGCAAGAAATGTGGAAAATGCATAAATATAGTTGCAAGTATAGAAAACTTCTGGAAGAACCTCATGTTGATCAGAAACTAATACAGGAATGCTTAAGGAGAGGTCAATTCAAACCAACAGATGAAAGGTTAATATTGGTGGCACAAGTCAGTGGGCTACGTACACATTGGTTTACAAAGTCTATTGAATATGTGGGAGAAACCGACAAATGTAGGTTTTGTAAAACAGAGTTGGAAACAGTTGCACACCTTGTTGCTGGTTGTGACATACTAATGACAGAAGGACTGTATATTGAAAGGCATAATAATGTGGCAAGACTACTGCACTGGGGATTATGCAAGCATCATGATGTTGAAGTTACTGAAAAACACTGGAAACATGAGCCACAAAGCATCATAGAAAATGATGAAATCTGCATCACATGGGATCATCCATTGCCAACAGTTCAAAAGATAGATGCTAGAAAAACGGATATAGTGGTCCAGGAAAAGAAGACAAAAGTAGCATTGGTCATTGAAATCGCCACACCAAGTGAATACAGTGTCCTGCGCACAGAGAGACAGAAAGTCATAAAATATCAGGATCTGCAAGCAGAAACTAGAGCAATGTGGAAGGAAGAAACCCAGATAGTTCCAATAGTAGTAGGGTCTTATAAAAAAAGAGTCTAAAATCTTATTTGGATATGTTACCAATACACGTAACTCTGTACAAATTACAGAAGGAGTCATTACTGGACACTTGCGGATGCTGAGAAGAGTAGTTTTGGTTGACATGAAGGAGTGAAAAAATACTAATTTCATGAACTTTAATCATTCTTTGACTTAGGAATGGGGTCCATTCCCATCATGGTACCCAAGGGATTTGGAGAAATTAAAAAAAGATGGAGTCCTCTTGTAAGAAAGTTACAATTCTGTCCAGAGAAATGTCTTGAGATGTTAAGCAACTAGCAGGATTGCTTGGAGGAAGTGCCTGTGCAGCCTAGCCTGTCATGCCTCTAGATAAGCATTATCCATCTTGCAGTGAGAATCTTCTGCTCATTTTTTTTAACAAGCTTGCCACTATTAGATCTGTTCTTCCACTATCTGTGCATTTGAGTATTGTGGTAGGCCCACCCTCTTTTTTTTCATCTCTTGAATGGTGTTTGGTATTTCCAGTTCTGATGAGTTCACAATTGTTATTTCAAGTATGCAATTAATGGCTTGCAAACTGGACCCAAGTCCTTCAAGGAAAATGATGGCTAGTCTTCATGTTCTTGGACCAGTGATTTTTCAGATCTTAGTTTTGCCATTGAGAGATGTTTTCCCACTGGCTTTAAAAAAGACCACCTTATCTCTACTCTCAAGAATCCAACTCTGGATCCTAATATCTTTTGGCAAGTATTGTCCAATCTCTAACGTCCACTTTTTCAGGAAAGTTATTGAGAAAGTTATCAATACATAATTAGAAACTTACCTTATAGTCGGTGGCGAGGGATCCTTTTCAGTCAGGGTTTTTCACTCACCATCCCATGGAGACAGCTCTTGTGAGAGTCATTAGTGATCTTCTTATGGCTAAAGACCAGTAGCAGTATTCAGTGCTGGCCCTTCTGGATCTCTCAGCAGCATTTTGATACCCTGGTATTCAGATAGAATATTTAGAAACTTATTATGCTGTTTTGGCTATGGTCCCATATTTATTTCCTCTCTCTCTGGCTGTTCTTTTCAGGGATCAATTCATCTTCTTACCCTCTGTAATGTGGAGTTCCATAAAATTCTATCTTTAGCCTTTCACTGCATATTGTTTACATGCTTTCTGTCAGTGGGAGATCTGTTAAGGTAGAGGGGCTTAGAATATCATAGTTATGCTGATGACACAAAACTTGACCTCCTGTTTCTGAAAGATGATATAGCATGTGCATATTGTCTGGGTGATGATCTGGAAGCTATAAATTAGTCCAAAATTGGTTGAAACTTAGTACCTGCAACACCGAGGCTGTGGCAATTCATAAACTTTTGAGATTCCTTGCTCCTCCCTTATCCAATTCCATCATATATGGTGGCAATAAGCTTGGATTTATAAATAATGTGCCTAACTCTGGTGTCATTTTAGGTTCTAGGATAACACACTGAGACCAAGTATCAGACATTGTGAAATGTTTGTTTCTATCCGAGAAACATTTCAAATACTGAGCCCCTGTTATCTCAAGCAGAACCCTCTGTTGTTGCTTATGCCTTAGTCTCTTAAAGATTAGACTATTGCAATTCCTTGTTCCTGGGACCTGTTAAAACTGAACTTCATTGTTTACAGATGGTGTGAATTCTGCTGTAAGGGTGCTAACTGGTACAGCACATTGCCAGCACATCAGTACAGCCTGCATTGGCTTCCTGTTCATTATAGGATCTTAGTGTTAGCTTATCAGTCCTTTCATAGCTTGGGTCCTTCTTACTTGAAGGAGATTATGGCACCATGTTGCCCTACCCAGATTTTGTGCTCATCTCTCTGGGGATACCGGCTGTTCCACTGGTACATCTTGAAACTTTAGGTTTCCATTCATTTTCCTACCAGGTTGCCAATCTGTGTAATATACTATCACTATGACTTTGGGAGTGCTCGTCTCTGACTGACTTCTAAAACCTGCCTTTTTCAATGTCTTTTGATGGGGTTGGATAACGATATCTGTTTTAATTTATGCTTAACACTATACAGTATTCTGATCATAAATTCAATTTGTTATTGATTATTTCTATGAATAACCTTCTGTACCTGGTTCTTGCCTCCTAAAACTATTTTCCTGCCTAAAATCAGAGCTACAGGAAATAACAGTTTTTTTTTAAATAAAGACTTTTCTGATGAATAACAATAAATGCATATGTTTTAGTGATATTGGCTAGAACCTGCAACATAACTTAATTTCATTTATTCATAGCATACCAATCAACACTGTTAATGGTTTGCTTCAATGACATTTCTCTAAATATATGCAATACATGTATATGTCTACTTTTCTCTATATTAATTCCATCATTACTTTCAGGTATGCTTGCCTATGCATTTTATTTATGTCCTTTTGCATGTATTTTGTAGCCTTATGGTCCTCCCACCATGCCATTTATGTAGCAAATAAATAGCCAGTACATTTAATTTAGTTCAGTGTTAACAGCATTTTGAGCTAAAACACCTAAATAAAGTTGAAATAGAAATATATAGGTCAAAACCGATAAAATGTAAATAACTCCACAGTTTCAATAATTTAATTTGTTTCTATCATTTGCTTTCTCTTCCCCTGCACCATCCTGAAGTGCAGATGATTAAGTCTGAGTTGCTTCATGTAATCTTGGGTTTGATTCCCTCAGCCTTCATTTGCCTTTTCTGAGACTGAGCAGGTCACTTAACCAGAATGTCCTCCTGCAATGAGTAAAGGTCCATATAAATCACTGCTCTAATCCAATTAACAACTATATCTTTTACACACACAAAACACACACACACACACACACACACACACATATATATATATATATATATATATATATATATATATATATATATATATATATATATATATATATATATATATATATATATATATAAATATAAAATCTAGGTTCTGTTGATTTGGATTTTCTTCTGTTTAATTGGCCATACTCGATCAACTATAGAGATAGTTATAAGGTGTACAAGATCAACAAGCCCTGGGTAGGGAAATATTCCCTTTCCTTGAGGATTGCACAATCTTGGAGTTAGTATATATAATTAGTGGGAGTGTGGGGGAATGGTGTTTATATTTTTTTAAGTAATATTTGCATGCACTGGGAAACAACCTCAATGAATGCATACTAGGAAGTAAACATTTTTGTTTTTGATATAGAACCTACAGGATGTCGACATTGTTGTTAGTCGCCCAACTGAAGGTAAGTGTTGTCTGTTAGATATGCACCGCACATGACAAGCACCTAAGCAACTTTAGGTGCTCTTGCTTTAGCACAACATGACGTTACAACAACACTTATTGGAAAACATCTCATCTGTATATTCATTCACTCATCTATTTTCTGATAACCTGCTTTTTCCTTTACATGGTTGTAATGATGCTGGAACCTTTCCCAGTAGTCAGCGGGCATGACATTGAAGCTTATTTTGTACAGGATAAATCCCTCCCAAGTGCATCCTTATCTCACCCTCAATGCACTTTATGCACACCTTCACCAATTTAGACTGATCTATATTAAAAACTAAAAAAATGTAAAATATCAAATTGTGAACTATAGTTTACAATACTGAAATCAGCACACATAATCTCAATTTATAAAACAGCACATCTTTATTTAATTTATTTCATAACATATGGGATGTTCTATGAAACTAACATGTGAAACATAGGTTCATAGGTTCATAGGTTCATACTAGGCTATCTGCCCTAGGGCATTTATAAGCCTAGCCAGAGTGTGTTTGGCTTTCGCCACCCATTTTAAATTAATTTTGCTATGCCCTTTTTCGAGGTTAGTATACTGTGCCTCTGTCTAACAGTGACACAGAAGTGATACCCGGGGTAAACCTATGATCCCCCATCCACTCATCAAGATTCCTCTTGAAGAGAGTCAATGAGGGACTCTGCCTAACCTGGACTGGGATTTTATTCCAGAGTGAAGGGAGACTCTGGGTTATGAATCTGTCCCTCCAGCATGTCCTATTTATTTCAGTGCTGAGGTTCAAGTCTCTCGAGCACGTAGCTCGATGGGATTTGGATTTTCTGAGGTGCAGCATGTCCATTAATTCTGGGTTGGACATGGCTTTATACATCAGGCACAGATCACCTCTGAGCAGGCGGTATGCCACTGAGTAGAGCTGGAGTTTCTTTAACCGGGCAGCATATGGCATCTGTTTGAGTCCTTTGATCCTCTTGGTGAGGTACTTTTGGGGTCTTTCCAGTTGCTGCAGGTGTCTGGTAAGGTACATCCCAAAAGGGGCATTGTACTCAATTATGGGCCTGATGAGGGATGAGTAAAGAGGCACGATGACCTCTCCTGATCTAGATGTGAATCCCTTAATGATTAGGTGGGCTATATAAAATGTTTTTCTAACCACTTTGGCCATGTGGTTGTCAAATGAGAGATTGCTATCAACTTGGGTCCCCAGGTCCCTAATTACTTCTTCCATACTTAATGGATTACCACCTATGTGGTAATTTGTGGGCACTTTGTTTTTGCCAAAGTGGATGACTATACACTTTTGGCGTTTAGCTTGAGGCCATGGCTCTGGCACCAGTTGTCTGTTTCTATGAGGCCCTTTTGGAGGATGCTTGTGTCAGCTGGAGAGTCGATTATAGCGCCCAGTTTGCAGTCATCTGCTAACTTGGTCAGCCACAGTCCTTCCATGTTGGCCTGTACCTCCGAGAAATATATACTGAACAGGAGAGGTCCCAGGACTGAGCCTTGTGGGATGCCACTTGTAACTGGTTTGGAGTCTGACATGGCTCCAGCAATTCTAACCATGTGGGTTCTGTCCTTGAGCCAGTTTGCAACCCATCTAGTGACATAGGGGTTTATATTTAATCTGGTGAGCTTATCTATAATGCCCGAGTGGGGTATTGTATTGAAGGCTTTTGCGAGGTCCAGGTAGGCTGTGTGGACTACCTTCCCCTCGTCAATGGCCTTGGTGACTGTTTCAAAGAAATCGACCAGGTTTAAGAGGCAGGATCTGCCCTTAACAAAGCCGAACTGGGTAGGATCCAGTGTCTGTAGGTCCACAATATCTTTTTTTATGAGGTCCATGATGATCTTTTCCATAGCTTTGCAGACCAAGCTAGTCAGGCTTATGGGGCGATAGTTTCCAGGATCTGTTGAGGCACCACCTTTGTGGAGAGGGACCACTGTTGCTGTACGCCACTCTTTGGGTACATATCCTGTGGTAAGGCTGAGATTGAACAGTAGTTTTATGTTTGGGTTTAGCTCTTCTTGGAGTTCATGTAGGACCCAGCCCGGGACACCGTCTGGTCCCATTGATGCTGTGTTTTTTGCTTTGGAGAGGGCAGCTCTTACCTGAGCATCTGAGATGTCAGGGGCAGCACTCTGCTGGGATAGATATTTGCCCTTTTGGTGGTGGGGGGTTTGCACTGAACCTGTCAGCTAGGATGTTGGCAATGTCTGTGGGTTTGGTGTATTTTTTGTCATTTTGGACTAATTCTGAGCATATCTGGGAATTCCCACCCAGGTTCCTAACATAACTAAAGAAAGCCTTGTGATTATCCTTAGTGTCCTGTGCAATTTTTCTCTCGAAGCTGGCCTTAGATGATTTTATGAGTGCCCGTAGTTTTTTGCTAACACTGATCAGAGATGCCTTCCCTTTTGGGATTTTGCTCTATCATGTAGTAGCTTCCTCCTTCTATTGTATAGTTTGTTTATGGCTGGGGTCCACCAGACAGAACGTCTGCCTTTGGAGGATTGGGTCTTGGTTTTATTTGGGATTGCATGATCCATGCATTCCTGAAGGTGTTCATAGAATGCGTTTATAAAGGATTCTGCGGTCTGGGCCGCATTTTCCACAGGCCCGGGGGGCTTTCAAGGATTCCACCTCGGTTTTGAGGAGTGTGAAATTTGCTTTAGAGAAGTTTTTCACTGTGGTTTTCTGGGCAGGGGGTGGGGTTGGGATGTGAATATCCAGTGAGATTAGTTTATGGTCTGATCTTAACAGTGAGGGATACACTTCTGGTCTGGAGCATAGAGTCCCCATGTTGGTGATGATCAGGTCCAGTATGTTTTCCCCTCTTGTGGGAGTGGTAACAAGTTGATCCATAGCATTTGAGTTTATAAATTCTAGGAACCTTTGAGCTAGGGTGTTGGAGCTAGAGTAATGCTCCCAGTCTATGTTTGGGTAGTTGAAGTCGCCCAATATAATGGTGTTTGGAGAGACCTTCATATTTTCCAGTGTTCTCAGGAAGGCCGAGTGGGGTTCCTGGGTTTGGGAGGGTGGTCTGTAGCAGGCTATAAACTGGAAGGCAGTTTTACCCACTGTTAGTTGCACATGGATAGTCTCTGATGCTTCGTGCTGTGCCACCAACCTGGAGGTGTGGGTATCTTTGATGAATATTGATACTCCCCCTCCTTTTCTGGTTTGGTCCAAGTTTTGGGGCTGAAAAGCATGGTATGAGGTATAACCTGGTAGTGCTGGGGTGCTCTCAGGAGCCTTGAACCAGGTTTCTGCTACTGCACAGATATCGATGTTCTCCATGCTAAGGAGAGTTTCGAGTGCATGCATCTTGAGGTTTAGACTTCTGGCATTGAGTAGCATTACTCTTAGTTTCTTATCCCTTGTGATACCTATGGAGGTGGGTTTGTCTTTTGAGCCTTGCCTAAAAAAGGCACTATGGGGGTAGCAAGAGCCTTTGCCAATATCCGAAAGCCCAGGGTGACAGGTGCAAGCCGTCCCTAGCGAAGCATCATGGCTTGTCGAGCATGTCATCCCAGGCTGACAGGCATTGGATCCCCTTTGAATGACACCAATACTTATGCCAGTTGTTGAAATTGATCATCTTGTCTTCATATTGTGGCATCATTCTTGGTGAGGGTAAGATGCTACTCAAGGTCAGGGTCATACCGGCCTGGGCCACATGCTCAGAGAGCTTCTCTATGTCTCTTTTCATGTAGTCCAGGGAGGTACATCTCAGGTCATTCACACCAGCATGGACAATGACTGAGTCATATTTGTACTTGCCTTGAAGTGACCTGAGTGCTTGTGTTATGTGGCGGATCCTAGCACCCGACAGGCAGCTCACCGTGACCTTCTCCTTGTTCAGCCTGGTGAGCGGGACGTCAGTGTGCCTGACGATAGAGTCACCTATTACAAGTGTATCAGGTGTGTTGTTTAGCCTTAAGGGCTGTGACTGTTCGGCACACTGGCTTTGTGAGCTATGTGTTTCATGTGTTTTGTTTAGGGGTAGCGGTTGCTTGAGTGTCTGCTTTGGAGGTCTCTGCTGCTTAGGCAGATTTTTATTTAGAGCCTCCGAGTATGTTTTTGTGTGTTTATGTGTTTGGTTTGCTGTCGTGGTAGGTCTATGTGAGACTGGAATTGTAGTGAGTGTGGTTTCCTTCTCCTCCTGACAGGTTTCGCCAGTACTGAGTTGAGAGAGCTTAGCCTCCAGTTTGGCTATATGGTTGCATCTCTCACATGTGTTGGAATTTGTTGGGAGGAGGAGAGGGTTGTCTGTGTACATGAGACAGTTGTAACATTGCCTCAAGATTCCCAGATTCACCAGCTGGACCAGAGAGGAGATTGACAACTGACCTTTGGACATGCTAGAATAGTATTGGGAATTCCTTTATAACTGAAAAAAAGGGCCAATGGGGAACAAGGTACTCAAGGGGAGTTTGTGAGGGTGTAGTGCTTTTAATTTTTTAGTGCTGACTTATATAATTGCTTTAGTGAGCAAGTGCCAGGTAACTTAAATGCAATGTGTTACAGGTAACTTAAATGCAAAAATGACAAACAGTAACTTTCTTTCAAGTGAAACAAGGAAATAAGTACAGTAAGCAATGCAGATGTCTCTAGGGATCCACAGAAACACTGAAAAGCTGCGTTATAGGTGGAATTAGCATTTCAGGGAAATAACAAGCAAACAAGCATACAAACAAAGCTAGATTCAGCAGGCCTGGATCTAGTCTATGCTACAGCAAACAAGGTGTACCAATTTCAGTAAGAAACAGTTCAAATATGCAGGCACTATAAGCCTTTAACCAGAAATTCCCAGCTCAGAAGGGCAGAGTCCAGCCTCTCCTCCCACAAGAGTGCAGACCACAAACCTTCTTAATGTAAAATAACTGGCCTGAAGCCCAAGTGCTTAAACCAGAACTAATACACTTTTAGAATAACAGACACTGAGCCCTCAATCAGCAGTTCCCAACTTAGAAGGATGTAAGCTACCTGTCCTGCCACCACAGTGCAGGCCACAAACCTTCCTAATGTAAAACAACTGGTCTGAGCCCAAGTGCTTAATCCAAAAGACTTAGAATGATAGCTACACTTTAATCAAGTTACTACCAAGCAGTAATAAATACAATTGAATACTTTAAAAATGCCTGGATTAGTGCTCAAGTTATACAAACAAAGCTAGATTCAGCAGGCCTGGATCTAGTCTATGCTACAGCAAACAAGGTGTACCAATTTAGTAAGAAACAGTTCAAATATGCAGGCACTATAAGCTTTTAACCAGAAATTCCCAGCTCAGAAGGGCAGAGTCCAGCCTCTCCTCCCACAAGAGTACAGACCACAAACCTTCTTAATGTAAAATAACTGTCCTGAAGCCCAAGTGCTTAAACCAGAACTAATACACTTTTAGAATAACAGACACTGAGCCCTCAATCAGCAGTTCCCAACTTAGAAGGATGTAAGCTACCTGTCCTGCCATCACAGTGCAGGCCACAAACCTTCCTAATGTAAAACAACTGGTCTGAGCCCAAGTGCTTAATCCAAAAGACTTAGAATGATAGCTACACTTTAATCAAGTTACTACCAAGCAGTAATAAATACAATTGAATACTTTAAAGAATGCCTGGATTAGTGCTCAAGTTATACAAACAAAGCTAGATTCAGCAGGCCTGGATCTAGTCTATGCTACAGCAAACAAGGTGCACCAGTTTAGTAAGAAGCAGTTCAAATATGCAGGCACTATAAGCCTTTAACCAGAAATTCCCAGCTCAGAAGGGCAGAGTCCAGCCTCTCCTCCCACAAGAGTGCAGACCATGAACCCTCTTAATGTAAAATAACTGGCCTGAAGCCCAAGTGCTTAAACCAGAATTAATACACTTTTAGAATAACAAACACTGAGCCCTCAATCAGCAGTTCCCAACTTAGAAGGATGTAAGCTACCTCTCCTGCCACTACAGTACAGAGCACAAACCTTCTTAATGTAAAACAACTGGTCTGAAGCCCAAGTGCTTAAACTAAAAGGCTTAGAGTGAGTTACACCAAGCAGTAATAAATACAACGGAGTACTTTTAAGATGACGCAAAAGCAAAATAAAGTAGGAAGAAACACAAATACAGTAAAAGCAGATACATTTTTTTATTTTTTTGAGTGAGCAAATGAGATGAGCCCAGGTGGAGTATCCAAGTGCAAATTTACAAGATGGGGCGGGCAGTTTCAAAGCCACCAAGATTTAACACCAACACAAAAACAGGGAGGGTGGGCAGGAACCTACTGAAAAACAGAGTCACAGCTTCCAGTTAGATATTCCTCAATGCAACACAAACAAATTACTTTAAAAAGTGCAGATAAAAGTTACTTAGCTTCACTTATGCGTTCAAGTGGATAGCTTGCAGGTCTTATCTGGCCAAAGCTCACAGTTTAAACAGAAGATAATTCACTGTACCACTTGTATAAGACAGAAACTGAATAACAATGAAGGAAACTACCCCCACCTATCACTGGCTATGCAGGTTTTTAACAAGCCTTAACTGAAAATACCACATGTACTACTGAAAAACAGAGTCACAGCTTCCAGCTAGATATTCCTCAATGCAACACAAACAAATTACTTTAAAAAGTGCAGATAAAAGTTACTTAGCTTCACTTATGCGTTCAAGTTGATAGCATGCAGGTCTTAACCGGCCAAAGCTCACAGTTTAAACAGAAGATAATTCACTGTACCACTTGTATAAGACAGAAACTGAATAACAATGAAGGAAACTACCCCCACCTATCACTGGTTATGCAGGTTTTTAACAAGCCTTAACTGAAAATGCAACATGTACTACTGAAAAACAGAGTCACAGCTTCCAGCTAGATATTCCTCAATGCAACACAAACAAATTACTTTAAAAAGTGCAGATAAAAGTTACTTAGCTTCACTTATGCGTTCAAGTTGATAGCATGCAGGTCTTAACCGACCAAAGCTCACAGTTTAAACAGAAGATAATTCACTGTACCACTTGTATAAGACAGAAACTGAATAACAATGAAGGAAACTACCCCCACCTATCACTGGCTATGCTGGTTTTTAACAAGCCTTAAATGAAAATACCACATGTACTACTGAAAAACAGAGTCACAGCTTTCAGCTAGATATTCCTCAATGCAACACAAACAAATTACTTTAAAAAGTTCAGATAAAAGTTACTTAGCTTCACTTATGCGTTCAAGTTGATAGCATGCAGGTCTTAACCGGCCAAAGCTCACAGTTTAAACAGAAGATAATTCACTGTACCACTTGTATAAGACAGAAACTGAATAACAATGAAGGAAACTATCCCCACCTATCACTGGCTATGCAGGTTTTTAACAAGCCTTAACTGAAAATACCACATGTACTACTGAAAAACAGAGTCACAGCTTCGAGCTAGATATTCCTCAATGCAGCACAAACAAATTACTTTAAAAAGTGCAGATAAAAGTTACTTAGCTTCACTTATGCGTTCAAGTTGATAGCATGCAGGTCTTAACCAGCCAAAGCTCACAGTTTTAACAGAAGATAATTCACTGTACCACTTGTATAAGACAGAAACTGAATAACAATGAAGGAAACTACCCCCACCTATCACTGGCTATGCAGGTTTTTAACAAGCCTTAACTGAAAATACCACATGTACTACTGAAAAACAGAGTCACAGCTTCCAGCTAGATATTCCTCAATGCAACACAAAAAATTACTTTAAAAAGTGCAGATAAAAGTTACTCAGCTTCACTTATGCATTCAAGTTGATAACACGCAGGTCTTAACTGGCCAAAGCTCACAGTTTAAACAGAAGATAATTCACTGTACCACTTGTATATGACAGAAACTGAATAACAATGAAGGAAACTACCCCACCTATCACTGGTTATGCAGGTTTTTAACAAGCCTTAACTGAAAATACCACATGTACTACTGAAAAACAGAGTCACAGCTTCCAGCTAGATATTCCTCAATGCAACACAAACAAATTACTTTAAAAAGTGCAGATAAAAGTTACTTAGCTTCACTTATGCATTCAAGTTGATAGCATGCAGGTCTTAACCGGCCAAAGCTCACAGTTTAAACATGAATTATAAAACCACAGTCAAGTAGATTTCTTTCATAATGTACTGCTGCTGTTACAACATGTAAGAAGGTTGCCACCCCTTTAATACCCTTCCAATTATAACAAGTTAAACTTGTGAGGGGGTTTGGGGGTGGTTGCACTCATCAGATACCTTGACAGTA
The DNA here is from genome assembly GCF_019279795.1 of Protopterus annectens. Classification (NCBI taxonomy): domain Eukaryota; kingdom Metazoa; phylum Chordata; order Ceratodontiformes; family Protopteridae; genus Protopterus; species Protopterus annectens. The sequence goes on from NC_056747.1 coordinate 450,682,982, forward strand.
GCAGTACATCAGCTAAGTATACTGAATTCCAGCTGTTACAACTTTTTTAAAACAAACATTTAACCTTTAGCAGTAAAACTGTTCCACTGACTAATATGTGTGTCGACACTATTCCCCACTCAGGCATAATAGATAAACTCTCTCAACTAGGCATCAATCTATATGTTACCAGATGGGTAGCTAACTGGCTCACTGATAGAACAGACCTAGTCAAAATGAGGGAAGCCACCTCAAGCAGTAGACCCGTATCGAGTGGCGTACCACAGGGTTCGGTCTTGGGGCCTCTGTTATTTGGGATATACTTTTCTGAGGTGCAGGCCAAAACCAGTAGGCTATGGCTGATCAAGTTTGTAGATGACTGCAAGGTGGGAGGTGTCAACAATTCCTCTAGTGACATGGACATCCTCCAGGAGGGTCTCACCCAAACAAATGACTGGTGCCAGAAACATGGCCTCAAGCCGAACACAAAAAAATGCATCATCATCCCCTTTGAGGAGAGTGATGTCCCCAAAACTTATCACATTAATAGCAACATCCTAAGCACACAGTCAGTCGTGAGGGATTTGGGCACCCAGATCGATGGCAACCTGACTTCTGACCACCATGTTGCTTCCATTGTACAGAAAGCCTTCTACATGGTCCACCTCATAAGTAAGAGTATCTCATCCAGAGACAAGGAGATCATAACATCCCTGTATTCTTCCCTTATAAGGCCCATTACTGAGTACTATGTCCCATTCTGCATGTACTTCACAAAGCACATTCAGCAGCTGGAGAGACCACAGAAGTTCATCATCAGGAGAGTCCAGACCCTCAAAAATCTACCATAAACAGATAGGCTAAAAGCCCTATCCCTCTACTCAGTTTCATACAGACTCCTCAGAGGTGACCTCTGTCTGGCATACAAGGCAATCTTGGACCCCACCTTGATGGGACTGCTGCATGTCCACAAGTCAAACTCCACTTGAGTAACCCACACATGTGGCCTCAACCTGGTCTATAACATCAATAGAACTTGTTGGCGGGACAGATTTGCGTCCCAGAGATTCCCCCATCTATGGAATGGACTACCTCTCCACATCATGCAGAGTACCTCTTTACCCCTTTTTAAGCCCAACCTGGATAACTGGATGGGAAATAGAAAATACATCTCTGGGATTCCACCCATGTCCTACTGGGCAGGGGCATTGGGTGCTGATTTGTCTATTGGGCTAAACTCTTGGCTAGGCTTATAAGGGCCTCAGGGCCAATAGCCTAGTAACTTCCTATGATCCTATGATCTTACATGTGTATGTTCATGTGTATGTGTCTGTGTGTGTGTGTGTGTGTATATATATATATATATATATATATATATATATATATACACACACACATACTATATATGTGTGTGAGGAATGCAGGTCAGCAGGACTAAGACAGAATATATGTGTGTGAATGAGAGGGAGGATAGAGGAATGGTGAGGATGCAAGGAGTAGAGGTGGCGAAGGTGGATGAGTTTAAATACTTGGGGTCAGTAGTTCAGAGTAACGGTGAGTGTGAAAGAGAGGTGAAGAAGAGAGTACAGGCAGGATGGAGTGGGTTGAGAAGAGTGTCAGGAGTGATTTGTGATAGATGAGTACCTGTAAGAGTGAAAGGGAAGGTCTACAAGTGAGTAGTAAGACCAGCTATGTTATATGGGTTGGAGACAGTGGCACTGACAAAAAGGCAGGAGTTTGAGCTGGATGTGGCAGAGTTAAAGATGTTAAGATTTGCACTGGGTGTGACGAGGGTGGACAGGATTAGGAATAAGTATATTAGAGGATCAGCCCAGGTTGGAAGGTTTGGAGACAAAGCCAGAGAGGCAAGATGACGTTGGTTTGGACATGTGCTGAGGAGGGATGCTGAGTATATTGGGAAAAAGATGCTAAGGATGAAGCTACCAGGTAACAGGAAAAGAGGAAGGCCTAAGATAAGGTTTATGGATGTTGTGAGAGAGGACATGCAGGTGGTTGGTGTGACAGAGCAAGATGCAGAGGACAGGAAGAAATGGAAACAGGTAATCCGCTGTGGCGACCCCTAACGGGAACAGCCGAAAGAAGATGATGATGACTATGTGTGTGTGTGTGTGTGTGTGTGTGTGTGTGTGTGTGTGTGTGTGTGTGTGTGTGTGTGCGCGCGCCTGTATGTGTGTATATGTGTATCTCTCTGTTTATCTCTCTCTATATATGTATATATAAATATATGTATATATTCTTTAAGGTACTGCTATGGTTACATTTATGAAGGGAGCTGTTGCCCTTCTTTACTCTCATTAACTAATGCAGTAAAATTCAGAAGTTAATTCTACTGGGGTTTGCTTTTCAGCAGTTAATACCCATTCTCACAGAAGACAAGATCTGTGAAAGATCAGTTTGTGAGGATAGCCAGGATGATATTAGAAAAACAAAATGTTGATACAGAAAGGAAAATATTAGAAAAAATGTTCTTAGAAGATATCTCAAAACACTAGTACAGGCAGTCAGTAACAAAATTATGGAAGGATGGAAGATTAAATATATCCCTTTACTTGGTACAGGTATAAAAGAAAATGTGGATTTACTAACACAAATTTATGTGGAGAAGGTGATTACTTCTAATAGAGAAAAAATGGACACCGGTAGTAATGGCTTCCAGATAAATCTTGTAACACAATGAATGCATAAGTTCACATTGATTTTCATTGATTAGTATTATGCATTCATTATTTTACATATATATATATATATATATATATATATATATATATATATATATATATATATAGGTTCATAGGTTCATAGGCTAGTACTAGGCTAACTGCCCTTGCGAGCCATTTTAAGCCTAGCCAGTTTTCCCTTGTGAGATTCAAACCCTGTGCCTTGTGTTTGTAAGGCAAACACCTTAACCATTAGGCCACCCACCCAACCCTATGTATATCTTAGTGGTTTTAAAGTCATGGGGAAAAGGGTCATAGGTTAATGATACAGGTTAATGACAGAGCTTTTTTAGATTATTCATTAACCATTAGTTTATTTTAATGGTCCTGTATCTGTTTTTTAAACAGTTTAACTTTTTGATTGATGGTTTTTAATTGTCAATTAAAATGGTTGATCAAGTAATTTGTAACAATCTTTAAATTTACTGGTTTGATGGTAATACATTGTTCTGAGGAAGTCTTGCTTCGTATTGTACTTGGGATATGTCAAGCTTCAACGGACCTTTTTGATGATAATCGTGTTTAGTTCATTTAATAAATTTGTGGATTTTGCATCCTGTGATCCAGTGTCTTTCTGCAGTATCCTCACACTGGTGCAGTGGTTCTTAGATTAGTTACATGCTGTTCTCTTATAAGTGGCTATTACAGTGTGCCGAACTACTGCACATAACGTAATGTATGAGGGAATGTTAACCTCATATATCCACCTTCTGAAGCTAAAAATTAATTCATGGGTGAACCAAGACAAATTACATTTGCAGGTGTTTGGGGGCAGTGAACATGAAAATGAAGCTAACAGTTGCATTACATTATCAAGGCAGTTAATTTCTCTTTCTATAATTTTGTTGACATCTTGGACGTATTTTTCTTTTATTTCGTTGGTTTATTACCTTATTCGGCAATATGAGTAATTAGTGGGGCATGCCAAAACTGATGGCTCTCATCACTGATGCTATAAATTATTAATGCTGGCACTTCAAAGTAATACAGGCACTGGCACAACTTGCACAGAAATCACCAGAGGGTACTGTGCTCCAACAATCACCCGATGCGTGTGTATTTAGGAGGTGGAAGGTAACTGAAGCACCAACAGAAAAAAAAACATGAAAACAAGGCTATGGCATGTAGCGTATACAGAATGCATCCCAGCCGAGAATCAAACTTGGAAACCTTTTGCTATAAGGTAACACTTCTCCTCACTGTGCCCTCTCTATACATATGTATGTATGTTATGTTCCACTGTGTTTAGTTTCTGACTTAATATTTCTAATTTTACATTACTGACTTCTCTGCCTTTGACAATCTGTTTATGCTCCACAGAATATGCCCTACTTTTCTTTATATTTGCCTTGTATCTGCACATTGGAACACAAATTCTGGATGATTTTCTTCTTAAGCTTCCTAGTGCTAGAGAACAAAGGTGGTAATTAGTTTCCATGCTTCTTGTCAGTATCCATTTATGTATGAATTGTAATGGCTAGACCTTTCTTTGAATAGCCTTTCATAGATGCTGTGATGACTATGACTATATATATATCAATTGCACTCCTTTGTTCCTAAGTTATGTAGTAAATGACATTGGAAATGGCTCTGAATTCCCTTAGAAAAAAAATAAAATTTTCTGTCTATTCCAATAACTGCTTTTTCTTGACAAAATGATTGGGATTGCTTTATAGACTCACCTGTATTTTCAGGGAAGCTAATGTTGAAAACCATTTCTGTTTTCATATTAAGTTATCTTATCCTATTTCTTTTCAGATGAATGCAACTGATTTTTGATGGGCTAAAGCTGATAATTTTCAATTTCTCTTGAATATGAGAAACTGTGTTATTATCAGTATCATATACAGTATAAGTGTTATACTCATTACATTTATGCAGTGAAAACAGCAAGGATTTACTTTGTGTATAGTTTTAATTCTTTTCTATTTGTCACTCCTTCCTCCCACTACTTTTTTTTTTGTGAAATTGTGCTTTACAATCCAGGAACACTAAAACAGGCAGAAAAACTCTTAAAAACTTGTAGCATTTTGTCAGTCCTTGGCATTATCAGGATATTCTTGGTAATGGGAAACATTTTGTCAATCCTTGGCATTATTAGGATATTCTTGGTAATGGGAAATATGTCAGGCAAGAGTTCTATGTAGCCAGCAAGGAATAATTAGCAGCTGAAAAATGATGCGAGTATAAGTTTTTCAAGCTTAAGTCCAACTACCTCTTTTAACAGCTTCTTTGTTTCATTAGTTTGGAAAAAAATATCTGAGCTTATTAAAATGTTGGGATGCTATTTTTAGTAGGCAAACAGTACTGCATTCAAACATCTAGCTTCAAGAAAGGATTTTCCATTTTTTGACTCCTATTTATCATTGTAATATAATTTTGCAGACAGCCCTGCAGTTTCATTATAAACATTATAGTGTACAGATTTAGTTTTATGCATTTTTATTTGAAGGTGAGTGTTATGAACCACCACCTTTCTTAATTCACTCCAAACTACCAATGTTCCATGCAGAAAAAATGCACACTATTCACACTGAAAACTCTCTTTTCTGGTGCTGAACAAAATAACAGGTGAGTACTTGCAGAATTAGACTAAAGTGCTACATTTAGTTCTTAGTAATAGCATATCAGAATGGATTGTACTAATGTGACTGCTTTTAAACTTTTATCCATCCATCCTTTGTTGACCAGGTTAATCTCACTAGGCTTGTGGCCTCTTTTCGGGGGTGACACTAGGCAGTATTTATATTACAAGGGCAAATTTGGCATTGGGGAACCTCCCCTACTCTGCAGCATAGGGGGACGCATTTGTGTGTGACATGTCAATCTTCCTGTTTCCAGTCCATGCATAGAGGCAGACTGGAGAAATTGGCAGAAAACATGGAGACTGTAAGCCAAAGTGAAATGGTAATGAAAAGTATTGAAAATGAAGGAAAAACGGTCCAGACATGTTCACAAATGATTTGGGAGTAGAGAAAACAGTGCTTTCAAATGGATAGGAGGTAGAGAAGGAAATTTAGTTGAATGCAGAGGTGGAAATGGATTTGGAGCAAAATTTCCAGAAAAATCTTTTTGAATTGACAGAAATAGTAGAGAAATGCATTATATGGAGTGAGATTATGGAGAAAATAGAAAAAGAAAATGTGCCAGAGAAGGTTCCAGAGAAAAAAGACTTATGTTGAAACAGTGGGAGAAGTGGCCAAAGAGCAGATGGAAATAAAGGAAACAAAGAAGAAATTTGTTGTTTGGACGATCAGTTAAAAGGAAGAAGGTTTGGACAGGTATGAGGTACGGGACAATGTTATAGTACCACTGGGTGTTAAAATTGAAGAGGTAAGAGCTTTCATTTTAGTTAACAATGAAATATTTTGTCACTTGATATCTGAAACTGGTCAAGCTATGGAAAATATTTTGGAGGTTTATGAAAGAAAGAAAACAGAATTTCCATGGTTAGAATATGTTGTACAACCTTTTTTAGACAAACAAAAAGGGTTTTGATTTAATTTAGAACTTAAGTGGAAGTAAAAGAACTGAAAGAACATTTGTTGACAATATGTAAATAAGTGATAGACACTACTAAAATATATGATGAAAGAGGACTATGGACTGGGGGATGGGAATATGGAGTGATTTTAAAAATGGAAAATGACAATGTGATACATATACCTAGTATGTATGATTAATATTCATGGTAATAGAGGTTTTGTGAAATATAGAGGACAACCTAAAACTTGCTATTTTTGTGGAAAAAATGATCATTTAATTAATGAATGTGACAAAACAATGTTATTTATGTGGTCAGATAGGTCATAATGCAAAGAAATGTGAAATAAAGTGTAAAAAATGTGGCGGTCCAGGACATTCATGGTTAGAGTGTGAGACAGAAACACAAGAAAATGAAAATAAAAAAAGAAATTGTAAATGAAGTTATGCAAGAAAAAGAGATAGAAGAGCATGTTGTACAGGAAGATACACCACAACTAAAAATGTAGAAGTTGATTTTAAAATTAAAGATAAAGATAAAGAAAAAGAAAAAAGAAATAGCGGAGACAAGTAAAGAAGAGTCAGAGTGGCATATAGCAAAAGGCAAGAAAAAGTCAATATGAAAGAGTTAGGGAATGGAAAAGAAAGTTTAAAAATATAATGATAAGAGAAAATAACAAAAGTAAGGGATAAAAATATCATTTATACAAATGTTCTATAAAGCTGAACATTTTAGCCATAAATATGAACAGTATGAAAAATATTAATAGGAGAATTAATATTATATATTGTGCGCAGCTGTAGCTGCTCAAATAATAGTGTTAGAAGATATTAGTGTGCTAAAGGAAGTGGATAGATTGCAAACAGAAAGGCTTTGGAATAGTATTGTTCTTTGGAGCATAGGTAAAGAAACATGCTCAGGTATATGTATATTGTGTAAAAAATATAAAGATATTAGGTATAAGAATAATAAAACTAGGAACAATAAATGTAGTCAATTTGAGATGGAAAAAGCAAGTATATAGAGATATAGCCTTATATGCATATGTGAAAAAAGGAGAGAATGTTTAAAACTATACTTAATTATGTTTGTGTGAATATGAATATAATAATAGCAGGTGACTTTAATTGTAACTTAAGGAATAAAAAAAGGACTGTGATGTTAAAATAGTTACAGAAATTATGAGGAGTGGGCAATTAAAATATGGGAGAATGACCACTGGACCTATAAAAGGAATGAAATTAAGACAATAATTGATCACTCAACAAAATATACTGGATTTTCTGATCATATGTCTATTTGGATAAAAATTCATGAAAATGAATATATTAAAATAAGAAGAGGAATAAAAAGAATTAATAAAAATAACTAGATATAGGAGAGAGAAAAGAGCTTATAGAATTATGGAAACAACATCTTAGTATGAGACCGTTTATGAAAATTGGACTATTTGGTGGATACAGTTTAAAAAGAAACATAAAAAGGTATTTTTAGAATGCGTAGAAAAGAAGAGGAAAAGAGAAAAAAATGGAATACAGAGTATTGAGTAAAAATGCTTAATAGTTTAGTAGAAAGGATAGAATAATATATGAAAAAAGAAAGAGAACCATATAAAAAAAATCAAGACAAGATTAATAATTTGTTATATAAGTAAAAATATTGCTTACAAGGGAAAAAAGAGGAAGTAGCACCATATTTATGTAAAATAATAAAAGAAAGAAAAATAATAAGAGAATTAAAAATATAAAGAAGGGAAGCATGTTAAGAAGCAAGGAGGACTGTATGAAATAATTAAGACCTATGTACTAGATTTATATGGTAAAAGAGAAGTTGGGAGGGTGGCCTAATGGTTAAGATGTTTGCCTTACAAACACAAGGTACAGGGTTTGAATCTCACAGAGGATAATTGGCTTGGCTTAAAGTGGCTCGCAAGGGCAGTTAGCCTAGTATGAATCTATGAATCTATGAACCTAAGTGTGCATAGAACAAATGAATAATGGCGAGAGATGCAATAAAGTAGACAATGAATATTTGCAGAAAAAATAAATAGAAATGAGATGAATGAGATTATGAAAGATATTAATATAAATTTATACATGGAATTAGATGGGGTTGAATATAATATGCATGAAGAAATGGAAGACTGGCAAAAATGGTATTTATAAAAGTTTTGAAAGACTGGATGAAAACAGGGATTAAGTATAAGGAAATTTGTACTGGAGATTTAAAATTTATGTTTATGAAAGGAAATAAGGATGAGATAAAACATTGAAGGTCTATAGCAATACGTAATACAGACTATATATATTTTTATGAGAACAATACCTAAAAGAGTACAATGTAAAATGAAAAGGTTATATGATCAAAATTTGTTTGGAAGAAAGGGAAATGGAAGTCAGGATTTGTTGTGGTTAATAAGAGAAGCAATTGATGACATCATTAATAAAAAAGCAGAGGTAAACGTTATGGTAGGTGATGTAAATAAAGCATATGATAATATTCAATATGAAGCATTATGCAGAATTTTGCAGGTGTATAACATAAGTGGCAAAATATTAAAAAATATTAAATCAATATATGAAAAGAATTATGTGAAGTTAAGCATAAATGGTTGGACTGAGGAAGATTTGAAAATAGAGTGTGGAATAAAATAAGGATGTCCAGCTAGCAGTATGATATTTTTATTAGTCATGAATATGGTAGTTATGGAAATAAATAAAATGACAAGTAATGGAGGATATACAATGATAAAGGAGGTACAAATACTGATAATGCATACATATGGCAAAGACATTGTAATGATTGCTAAAAATCAATTATAGATGGAAGAAATAAATAAAAAATTAAGTATAATATTAAAAAAAATTGAATTAAGTATAAATAAAGAGAAAAGTAAAGGATTTGGTTATGAAGGCATAACAGGAGGCATAAAATATAATGAAAATTGTATAGATATATTGGGTATAGTATTTGATAGAATTGAATATAAACATGAGCAATGGGACAAAGTTATTAAAGGAATCAATGATATGATTGCTTTCTGGAAAACATATAGATTTTCATATAGAAAGAAAATACATTTGATAAACAAACACTATAATATTGGCTAAAATAGTCTATATTGCAAACATTTACATGATACTGGTGAAGTATGAAAAATAAATTATGATGATAATATTTTCATTTATCTTGGAGTCGAGATTGAACCCTGTAAAAAGAGGAATTTTATATGTGAAAGAAGAGCAGAGGGGCTGGGATTGATAAACTCAATTGTATATGCAGCTTCTTTAAATATGTATAAAGTATTAAAAGGAGTTATGAAAGATAATACAAATTTGGTAGAGACAATAATATATGGTAAATGCAAGGAACTTTGGGAAGAAATGGGAATGAAGGAAAGAAGTAAAAGTGTTATTAATGAAGAAATGAAAGACTTTCATGGTAAAATTGTGTTATGGAAACTAAAAAGGAATGTAATAGAAAATAAATAAATGGTATGTTAATATTATGAAATCTTTTTATTTTTGTTGACACATGGAAAGAATTAGAAATAAGGAAGAAAAAAGTAATAATGATGAGATATAGAAATTTTAAAAGATTTAAAGAATGTAATCATTTTTTGTGGAGGTTGTCCATAGGTAAATTACCAGTAAAAGCAAATATGGCATACAAAAGTAAACAGGATAGAATATGTAATAAGTGTAAAGAGTTTAAAACTATAGAAATGTATTTATAAAATATGAAATAATTCAAGAGTTGTGGAAAGAAGTATGTAACATAATTTGGCTAAAAATTACTTGAAATTTGAAATGTTAAATATGGGCATGATAGACTATGGTTATTATTGAACAAGACCTCAAGAAGAGACAAAGAAAATGGACAGAGTTATATTTTATGTAACATGGACAATATGGAATGAGAGACTTAATGTGATCAAATACAATGGAAATGGACATTGACAAAAATACTAGAGAAAACAGGTTTTGGTTGTGAGAAAAAGGGTTCGGGAAAATACTTAAAACAAAGTTGATGATTTATTGAGTGATGTGAATGTGTAAATAATATGAAATGTATGAATGTTTATAAATAAAAAAAAATACTTTTTTAAGTTAGTGCTATGCAATCTCCACCTGTGTTTCCACCAACTCAAGCAGATTGGATCTTGGTTTAATGTCTCACCTGAATGTTTCCCTTAATACACAGTATCCAGAGATGATGAAATTATATCAGCCATGTCTTTAGATCCCTTCAATATGTCACATTTTCAGAAAGACAAACTTTATATGGTTGAGACCATGTGAGTAACTTTCTGAAAATTAAATGTTTTTTTGTGGAGATTGTAGTACAGTGTGGATAGGGGGATTTATCCTTTCCCCACTTTAGTCAGAGATGGTATATGTAATTAGCAGGGGGTGTAGGGGGTGCCACAGAATTTTTTTTTCTTTTTGACATTAATGAACATTGATTATATGGTTACAATCATATCCTGTTCAACTTTCACTAACATTGATGTTTTAATGTAGACTCCCATATCTCTACAACTATCATAGGCTTATAAGAGGTTACTATGCTAATAGCCCCAGAGCTTGTTTAAGCCTACCTATTCATGCCCCAGTTTCCTAATTACTAATGTCCAAGGACAAAAATGGCTGTGCCTTAGTGTATCTGCAAGCTGCCCCAGTCCATAAGGGACAAGAGCGACAAGATGATGTGAATTTGTGATTTCCCATATATTGATCCAAATTGCATTTGAATAGGCTTAGGGAAAAGCAATGCTTCATATGAATGGGGTGTCTGTTCCAGAAAAGGTGTAATCCCTGAGACACATTACCTGTCCCTCCAATGTGTTTTGTTTATGTCACAGACAAGGTTTAGATCTTTAGATCTAGTAATTCTAGTGCTGTATGTTTTGTGAATATATAACAGATCGATCAGGTCTAGATTGGAGAATGCCTTGTAGGTTAGGCATAGATTACCCTCAGTGATCTGTAAGAAACTGAGTAAAGGGCTTTGAGGTGGTCTACATAAGGCATGTTATTTACCATGTGTATTATTTTATTGAAGAATCTCTAGGGTTACTCCAACTGTTTAAATGCATGGTGAGGTACATGCCAAAGGGTACATTGTACTCAATTATTGGTCTAATGAGGGCTGAGTATAGTGGGATTATGATTTCCTTAGATTTGGATGCCATGCTCTTACCTATATGTTGTGCCATGTGGAAGGATTTTCTCACTACCTGGACACATGGTAATCAAAGTTACTATCAACCTGAGTTCCCTAGTCCCTTACAGCTCTTATGGTAGTGTTATCAGTGTTGTAATTTGCAGGGGTGTTATCTTCCTAAAGGGTATCATTATAAATTGTTTGCAATGAATTTTAGATGATGGCTCTGACACCAGTTATTTGTCTGTATCAGACTCTCCTGGAGGATATCTACATCTTTGGGGGTATTCAAAGATCGCATCCAGCTTGCAGTCATCAGCAAATTTGGTCACCCAAAGGCCCTCTATGTTTGCCTTGACATCAGAGAAGTGTATTACAAACAGAAGAGGTCCCAGTTCCAAGCCCTGAGGGATACCACTAGTAACAGGCCTGTTGGTGGAATCAATTTCCCCACACTAACTTCATGTGTCATATCTGTGAGCCATTTGGCTATGCATCAGGTGATATAGGGATTAAAGCTTAAATCTGTGAGTTTTTCTATAATACCTGAGTAAGGTATTATGTTGAATGCCTTTGCTAACTTGAGGTAGGGAGTAGGTTTTGTTTTACCATGGCTCTAGTGATCTTCATGAAGAAGCCCACTAGGTTTAGTAGGCATGACCTGCTCTGGATGAAATCGAACTGGGATGCATCCAATGTTTGAAGATTTCTTATGACTTTGTTTATCAGTTCTATGAAAATTCTTAGTGGCTTTGCATAAAATACTAGTCAAAAATATGGGTCTGTACTTCCCTAGGTCTCTTGATGTACCATCTTTAGTAGAGGGTGGACTCTACTTTATGTATGTCAGTCCTCCATTCCCTAAGGAGGAAACCTGTTTTGGAGGCTGTGGTTGAACTTATATTCTAGTACGCATGACAGGTCATGTTTCAAGCTATTTAGGGGGCATCCTGGGATATTACCATCACTCATCGATGCAGTGTTTTTAGTTTTGGAGCGTGTGGTGAGGACCTATTGCTAAGTGATAGCAGAGAAATGGTAGAGAGTATATCCAGGGAGATAACTAGGGGGTGATTGAAGGGTGAAACTGGAGCTATATTTATTGGCCAGCAAGTTTGCTATATCTTCTGGTTCAATATTAGTTCAATATACTGCTGGGTGTTACCCTTAAGGTTGTGTACATAACTGAAAAATACCTTATGGCTATTCTTAGCCTGGGAGACTATTTTTACCTCAAAGTTGGCTTTTGTAGAATTGATCAATCCCTTGAGTTACCTGTTGAGACTGATGACAGAGGTTTTGTGGGGTCTATATTAGATCACCGAATGCTTAAAAAAGCGAATGGTGATTAATCAACCCTATGTAAGCGAAAGCTTACAATCTTGAACTGTCAGAACAGTGATTTTTTTTCCAAGGGAAAAAATCACTGTTCCAACAAAAAAAATAAATAAAAAACAAAACACTTTAAACATTACATTAAGTGGGGGGCTTCACCCCCACACCCCCCGATGTGGGGGGCTGCGCCCCAACACCCTCCCTACTTAAATATATCAACTTCAAGACCATACTACAGTGCTGAAAATGGCAAAGTAATGAAGCTGGCAAGCAAATTCTTTCCCAGGGAAAGAATTCACTTAAAAGCCGCTTCGATATTTTGCCATTTAAGTCTTTTAAGTTCGACCAAGACACATTCGAAAGAATGCATCTTTGGTCTTCTAATAGGAACCCATTTTTTTGCCTGTTGCACATTGGCCATCCATTTTTTGATAGGATTTTATTTATTTTGTTGTACAACCTATTTATGCTGGGGGTCCACCAAGGGGGACTTTTTTGGAGTTGGTCCTATGTTTATTTCAGTTTAATACAACTGTTGCTATGCAGTTATTTAGATGCTTGCACAGTGCACTTCTACATAGGCCACAGTGTTCTCTGAATTTGGGGGGGCTTCAAAATTTAGCGATTCCATTTCTTATTAGGAGGTAGTTAGGGTTGGAAAAGTTCTTAAAGGTTCTGGGAGTTCAGGCTTCATATTTATTTCAAGGGTGACCACTTTGTAATCTGATCTGACCAGTGAGGACATTCCCTCATATGTGTGAGTACCACATCAACGATAGTTGCACCCCTTGCAGATGTGCAGACTAGCTTTTCCAGGTTGTTTGCATTAACAAAACCCAGGAATAGTTGTGTATATATCCCAGTTTTATGATGGGATGGTTAAAGTCACCCATGTATATACTGTTGAGCTGAGTGGTTAAGTGACTCCAGTACATGGTATGCTTGTCCTGAGTCATAGATTTTAGACCTATAGAAATCAAGGATATGTTATGATTATGAGACTTTAACTAAGCTAGATGGACACAGAGTACTTCAAGTATATCATATTGTTTGACCAGTCTTAACATGTACTTAATTTTTATGCAGATTGATATACTTCCACCTCTTTTTTATTGAGCTGATTTATTTTTGTACGTTATTTTTATTTATTTAACATTTGTTAACTGGGAAAGTCTGACTTGGAACAAGGCCAATTTTCAACAAAGGCCTGGGGAGAAATGCTCCAGATGCATGTCTTTGTAATGTGGGAGGAAACTGGAGTGCCCAGAGGGAACCCACATGAACACAGGGAGGACATGTAGACTCAGCACAGAAGGCACCCCAGCTGAGAATCGAACTGGAGAACTTCTTGCTGTGTGGCAACAATGCTACCACTGCACCACTGCACCGTCTGTGTATTTTACATTCTGATTGTGCAATTCCCATGCATGGTGCACAAAGTAGTCCCAGGGGTAACTGATCCAAGAAGATTAAAATCCACTTACTTCTTTAAACTGTAATTCCTATAATTGATCAGTCCATGCCTGGGGTTACAAACTTATTCATTCTGTGCATTACTATAGCGAAGTTACAGAAAAAAAGTGCATCATTAAATCCTTTTCCACAGCATTTCCTCTGATTCCTTTCTTATAACCTATCCTTCTTGTTTTTCACTGCCCTGTAATCGTCTTTTTAATCCTGTCAAGCTCCCCATTTACTGAGTATGTCCATCAAACTGGTTTCTATTTCTCTTTTTTTACTTATCATTTTTCTAGAAGTACAACACACTTCCATATTTGTCACTTTTGCTTGCAGAGTTTTCTCTTATCTCCTCTTTGTAAACTAATTTCCAACTTGCATATATTCCACATGAACTCTTTCACATCTGCTATGATGGTGGGGAGCATCTCTCTTTTTCAATTTTTTTTTTGTGGTCACTTTTTCATGACTATCAATAACAGTTTTAGTAAGCTTTTAATGGCCTTTTTTTGGTAATCCTTTCACTCTGTTTATTAGATAATTGTTTCTTGAATAATCATCTTTGCCTTCAGTTAACTAAGATACCAGAGCTCCAAAGTCTTATCTTAACCAGTTGCTACAGTCCCAAAATATGTAGTTCCAGCCTCCTAATGTTCCCTGATCACATCTCCAGCATTCTTATTGTACCCCCCCCCACATATTACATGCAGTTTATTTGGTGTATAGAAATACTGCAAACATTTCCACCCAGATATTACCCTTTGACACTTTTTAGGAATCTAACAGATTGTTTCCCACCTTTTTTCTAGTCACTCTTTGTAAAGCATTTTTCCCAGTTCTGAATCCATATAATTCTTGCCATGTCATTTACATCGACCATTAATGCTCTGTATAGTCGACTGACCTCCTATCTGGCCACAATCAGCATTTATACTGTCTTAGGCATTCTCTTTTTTTTCTTTCGAGGTCTGATTCATATTTTTCCACTACATTTATTAAAGCCTGACAGTGTAACCTTTCTGTATCCGATATCTCATTTTATGCTCTTATCTATTTCCATATCTTCAGACTCTTTACTCTCTTTAGTTGTTCTGAGTAACTGACTTTTGAGTTTTTTGCCTGCCATCTCTTCAGGACTGCTTTGTTTGTTTTAAAGCCTGGGTTTCTAAATTATTGTAGGGTACAATTCAAACTCCCACCAAGATTTTCCCCTTCCTCCTAGGCCTTCCTTCAGTCCTGTTTACATTGCAGTTAAGATCTCCCCCCTCTTCCATCATTATATCAATAGTCCCATATCCCTTGTAGAGTCTACCAGCTGCATTTGTGATAGTATAAATTATTTACAATTAGGGCTAAACTCCCTATACTGGAGTAAATAAAGTATCTGCATTTGAGATGTTATATAGTATTTCTCTAAATCTGGGACACTCACCCCTCCTCCTTCAAGTATATTTGTTTTTAATTCCCAGTCTGCTTGTGTTTTTTCCCTATCCCAAATAAAACTGGAGCATTTTTGCCTAAGCTGCATCAAATCCTTTTTCTTTTACTTCTTTCTGAATTCATGGTCTATGAATACTATTAATGGTGTTACAAACATTTTTATTACAAAGACTCTGAGCAAGATCTAATTGCTGGGTTTCCCATCTTATGAACATTTGGCTTGTTTTTGCCTGCATCTCTGCTCATCTTTTGACCTTTTAGTTAGCCATATACCTATGTATTTAATTCTAAATTGACCACATAGGTGTAGATATTCTTCTACTATTGCAGATGATGATTCTTCATTAATGTTGTTCCCTGCTAGTGCTGTATACTCCCACAGTTTATTAAATAAAACTGGTTTGTCACACTCCTGGTCAGATAAAAACACAATAACATGATTCACAAAGAGATCCGGCTTATACTACTTAGTCCCCCCCCCTGCTGCCCTTGTATTGCAAATAATAGTGGTGTCAATGGACAGCTCTGTTTGCTGCACCTTCCTAATTCAAATTGTGTTGATTATCTGCCATTTAATTTAATATTTGTTACTGAACCAGTGCTTAGTACATGCATTAGAGTCTCTGTGATTTTTATTTTTTGTAGCAGTCTCCAAACATAGTTCCAGTGGATCCAATCGAATGCATTTTCTGCATATAATTCTAATAATAGTTCTTGATGGGTTGCTTCTGCTTCCTTTTGTTTCATGGTAGTAAATAAAATGTTGTCAAATGTTTGCCTACCTTTTTATAAATCTACTCTGGTGATATACCTCTACTTCTTGTCCCCTCTTGTGTAGTAACTGGTCTAGGTGTGTGGAAAGCATTATAGTCTTGCACTGCTGGGATGCCTTCTGTGGTTATAAACTATGTCTCAGTAACTACACAGATGTCATCACCCTCAAAGGTGAGGAGCACTTCCAGGAAGTGGAGCATCTTGTTGAGACTCCTACTATTGAGCAATAACATGCGTAGGTTTATCTTGAGTAGAATTTACTATTTTGGAAGATTTATCAGGTTGGCCTTGCCTAAAAAAGGCACTATAGGGGTGGATAATGTTTTGGCCAATATTGTAAATCCTAGCAGGAATAGGTGCAGACCATCCCTGGTGGATCAGCTTGGTCTCTGAAGCATGTCCTCCCAAACCATCAAATATTGGACCCCTCTTAGAATGACACCAGTAATTAAGTTAATTGTTAAAGTCAATCATCTTCCCTTCATATTGTGGTATCATCCTTGGAGAAGGTAGAATACTGGTTGGTTCTAGGTTCATACCTGCCTTGGACAGATAATATAAAAGCTCTATCAAGTCCCTCTTCATATAGTCTAGGGAGGTATGTCTCAGGTTATTAATATTCACATACTGGCAATTGTGGTTCAATGTCCTGAGTGAGTGTGTGATGTAGTGGATCCTTGCCTCTGATGGGCAACTGACTGTGACTGTCTCCTTGCTCAGCTTGAGAATGGGAATAAGTGTCTCACAACAGAGTCTCCAATGACCAATATATTGAGTTGTGTGGTAGTTTGACTTAAGGTCTTACAGGCTGTAACACTGTGAGATGTGGTTGTATGTGTCCAGGGGAGTGTTGTCTTTATAGAATGTCTAATTATATGTCTTCCTTTAGAATGGTAGTATACAAAAATTATTGCTTAGTTTTGTAATTCCTGGACAAGAAGTAACTTTTTTGAAATGAAAATCTCTGGTTTGTATTCTGCATAATCCTTTAAATCCATTATAATGAATTATTTTTTCATCATAAGCAGTACTTAAGTTACATTTCTTTTTGTGAAGTGTAGCACTTGGAGATGCAGGGGTCTCACCCTCCATGCACTCTTTTGGTCATTGGTGATATGAAGTCTACTTTTTACATTTTTCGATTTATTCAGTTGCAATTGATTCTGCTCATTTGCGATCTTCGTACTCAGTGGCTCAGTAGGCTTATGACCTCATTTGGAGGGAAGGAAAGAAGGGCTACTTGCAACTTGCAATAAAGACATTCCCACAGTCAAAAAATGTATTATTTTTTTTTTGCTCACTCCTTCGGTGCTCTTTCAGCCTGATCATCTACTGCACATTATCAGTCTAATGGTTCCTAACTTTTTTAGTTACTGGTACCACCCACTGGGGCTAGGGCCATCTTGGCCATGGGTAAATTGGTAAGGGGAAGTGGAAATGCAGACTGGACCTTTTATTAATGTCATGTATGCTCAAGGTGAGATCATGGTCAAATGGAGCCTTAGGCAGGGTAATGGATCAGGCCCCTTAATTACATCAATATACCCTTACATGGACATCTCTGTCTACTTATCATAAAAGAGTGTTCATATCTGTCATCATACATATTATATTTACTTATTATATTCATATATTATATGTATATATTCGTTCTTAATACCCTCCCACTACTACTTTTCCTCCCTGTCTATCCTATCTATACTCAATCTGACTGCTCCTAAATAACTAACTTTAACATGTCTGTTTTACAGGTCACCTCCACTTTATTCCTTATATCTTCATCTAACTTTTGTTTATATGCTTTCTAAACCCTAAAACAATTATTTAGGTATTAATCATTTAATATGTTATTGTAACCTGTTTATAATATTTTGCTGACTGTAACTCATTTTTGTTAAATTCTATTCACTGAGGAGCTTTTCTCCCCAGGTCTCTGCTGAAAATGAGCCAAAATCTCAGTCAGACTAACCCGGTTAACAAATGTAAAATAAATAAAATAAATAAATAAATATATTATTATATATACATTTGTATATTATATTATACATATATTATACATATTTTCTTCTTTACAGTTATAATAATTACTGAGAACTGTATTTAAACTTTTTGCTGTATATATAACATGTGTGTCATGTGTGTGTATATACATATGTATTACAAATGCATATATATGTGTGTGCATGTGTTCCATATATATATATATATATATATATATATATATATATATATATATATATATATATATATATATATATATATATATATATATATATATATATAGAGTCTATATTAGATGAACGAAAGTTCATCTTAGCGAACGCTCACATGAGCGAATATTGCAGAACTCAAAATCGCAATTGCGAGATTGTGGTACAGTGATGATGGGAATATTTGCCCTTTCCTCACTTTAGTGCGATCTCAAAGTTGGAATATATATTTGGGGGGGGTGGGAGGCGCAGCCCCCCACAATTGCAGTTTCGAGTATCTGGATATTCGCTCATGTGAGCGTTCACTAAGATGAACTTTTGTTCATCTAATATAGACCCTATATATATATATATATATATATATCTACACACATACATACATACATATACACAACACAAAACATGTTTCTCAACACCGCCTATACAAGTGATTGCTTTCTGTAATAAATGGCCTGAGACTGGGGAGCCTGCTATGCTCGGCTTCACTTCTCTCCTGTACCTTACCCCTATTTCCCACACACTCTACCTTACTCTACCATTATACTTCCCACACACATATCTTTCTCCTGTGACACCCATTCTTGAAACCTCCCTGCAAAATTTTAATAGTATCTTAGAAATGCAAGTGTTTCCATTCACCTGTTTCTCAACTTCCTTCTAACATTTAACATCATTCCTAACAATTTTTCTTCCACCAATACTACTTTGCACTGTATCCACTTCTGCTCAGACCCATACCCTTCAACTGTCCAGGTTTTTGCAGAAGGTTCAAATTTTTGCCTCATATTTCTTGTTTGTTCCTCATAAAATCTGTTTTATTATGACAAATCACTGAAAACTGAAGTGACTAAATAATGACAGATATTTGACATTAAGACTTTATTATCTTTCAGAAAATGCATGCAAATACAAAAAATGTTATTTTAGCAACTTTCTAAATTTATAAGAGAAATTTTTAAATGCTATCCCTAGATTGTGGACCTTTGTCCCCGTTTAATTTTGCCTTTGTCCAGATTTCTTATGCTAAGAGACTGAGAGGTATGCATATCAGCCTCTACTTTTCCCAGTAAACTCTCCCTACTTCATATCTTAACTACATCCTCATCCTCTAGCCTTTCAAACACCTCTAGTTCTTATATTTTAGAAACACATTTCTTCTACAAGCAATGTATCTCTTCTCCTGCTCGCACACTTAACATCCTACCAACGTCAATTACCCTCTCAATTCTAACAAAACTCTTACATTGTGTTTGGCAAGCAAAATACTTCTGAACCTCATCTCCCATCCACACCCTATCTGTATCCTCACTCGAATATCCTAATATTAAAATACAGTTAATCAAGGCATCACCCGTTTATTCACAAATTGAGTACTGGACATAAAAATCAAGCAAAATGCCTCTACCTGTGTCATTATACCTCCATAACCATAAAACTTATCAGTGACATTCACCCAAACGCAAGCCTAGCTAAGTATATACAGGCACCAGAGAGCATATTCAAATCAGTTCTTTTATCACTAATACCTCACCCACAGTCCCACCCAGGCCTTCATACATACCATGCCAACTTACAAAGTCTGTATAACAAATTCCCTGAAATGAATGCATGACTAGCACTACACACTTCAGACATCTTAACTGACACAAAAACCTGGACCCAATAACAAACAAAAAAATAAAGACATTGCCCAGCCAGGCTATAACATTATCAGATTTCACAGCACCAACAAAAAGGCTGTCTGTGTTGCTATTTTCTACAGAAAACATACTAGATATCTCCCTTCCCCCACACCCTGCCAACTTTCTCTTATTCAGAAATCCTAATAACCATGCTAAAACTAAACAGTCCCAAAACAGTCACAATCATGGGTATATAGATACCCTTGGGTAACAATATGAAAACACTGGAAGATATTCTGTGCTGGTCATTCTCAAAAGTCTCTCATGAAACCATAATATTGGATGATGCTAATATAGACTGACAAACCATACATGTGAAAAACAAACCAATGACACATCTGTACAAGTTCAGCCAACTTATAACCACACCAGCTAGATATAACAAAGTCATAACCAGATAAGCAATCCTTGACTGGATCCTAACATCCTCTCCAAATAAAATATCATCCCATGGAACTCACTCATACAGCATAAGTGATCATTTACTGGTCTACATCATAACGTATCAAAGCAACAGCCACACAACCTTACAGACTGGTAAGTAGACATATTACTTTTCATGAAGACACTTATTAGTACACTATATCCCACTAGAAATTCTCCCCGTTGATGATGCTGACTCTGAGTTGCACAAAATCTTCCTTGGTGTTCTAAATGCAAAAGCCCTTCTCAGAATAAAAAGAGTCCAAGCCAACCCAGCCCCTTGGCTGCCTTCACCTCTTAACTACAGTGTTAACATTTTCTTCTCTTCTTAGTTCCTTCCCTCACCTGTTTATTTGAATTTCTAAGCACTAATCACATGATCTATTGTTGATCTGATAGACCCAGTAATACACCTGTTCAGATCCTCAATGTTCAACATCTTCTAATGCATAAGTATCTTTTTATACTGTAATAGTTGCCTCTGTTTTCATATGAATATAATCTAATTATTTAATGGATACATAATCATTAATGTATATAACTAAATATTGGTTTAAACATGTTTGGAATATGTTGAAACTTTTCTGCCCTTCCATCTTGTCTCTTGGATACATAGGATGTCCAGCCTCTCCTGAAAAGGGGGTTTTGACTAAACAGAGTAAGAATAACACAGTAAACAAAAGCAAAATATATAAAAATAAATAAATCAATTAATATCTGTATCTATCTATCTATCTGTCTATCTATCTATTTATCTACATTTACTGTATATATATATATATATATATATATATATATATATATATATATATATATATATATATATACACATATACATATACATATACATATACACTTACCAGAGAGACCAGATATCTTAATGGTTAAGGTCTTCGCCTCCCATGCACAAGGTACAAGGTTCGATCCTGACTTCCAACCAATGTCTGTTGTCTCCATGGGGTTTCTCCCATGTCCGAAAAACATGCTGAGTGTTTCCATCTCAAACTTACCAATGAATGGAGCTGTGGGCAGCAGCACAGACTCTACATGGTGCCCTATAGGAGGAAGAGTTGTACAGACCAACCGCTTTGGGCTTTGGCCATCTACTGTGGTGTGCAGTATCCTCAAGATAGGAGAACATGGATCACAGACTGTGTGTAGTGGCAGGGCTAGCCACTCGATGGTGTAAAATATGGCTATAGGTGATTCGATCATGTTGACTAATTGTCATGGGTAGTCTGACTCATGCCTGATATGTGCCCCTGTGGCCAGTGTGTACCTGCCATATTGTCCAGCCTGGGTTACCTGGGATACCTCTGAGTGAAAGCTGGCCAAACATGAACTGAGAATGGCTATACTTAATGTAGGTTAACTGACAAGAAACAGCTTGGAAGTGGGGTGGGGTGGAGGAGGCTGGACAGCCTATGTATCCAAGAGACAAGATGGAAGGCAGTGCAGCAAAGGAACTTGGTATGGGATCCAGACTCTACTACTCATGCCATAGAAAAGTGCATTCAGACAGCAGTTCCAGGACCTACTAAACTGTTGATAATGCATGACTTGAATGCACATATTGGGACAGAGACCTGGGTTCACTGTGTGGTGCAACAGGAAAAAAGAAGCCATTCTAGACTTCTTTCTGGCAAATGGCTTGACAGTAGCCATCAAGACCACATGGCTTGATATTACATACAAGAGTAGCAACTCAGGTAGTCAACATGCAACTCAGATAGACTTCCTTGAAATAGCATAAACCATTAGTTGCCACAATCAGCTGCAAGCAGTGGGCAGATCTAAGATCAACAGAGACCAGGCTAACACGATACCCCGACGATACCCCAACTCCATGTAGAAGAAAAAATGGGAAAAAGGGGGCTGATGATGATGATGATACATATACACTTACATATATAATTATATAGCATGTACACACGTATGTTTAATGAAATGTATTGATATGTATCTTTACACGTATTTACAAGTGCTTCATTCCATAGTGTTAGTAAAGCACACAAGACAGTCATTCACACTCAGGAAGCCACACACAACAGGTAGAAACACAACTGTTACAGTAGGCAATGTGGAGGGGTAGTGTGCTACTTGCACAAAATAGTCTAACTATAAAAAAAATTAAGCGAGGCATTCAACCATCCATCTATCCATCCATCTTCCCATAGCCCGCTTTACCTAGTTCAGGATAGTATGAAATATAATATGATTTTATATATATATATTGGGACAGTAGAGAGGCCGGAGAGCAAAGCAGAGAACCGAAACTACAAGGAAGAAACAGAGAAATTTACAAATTTGCTGAAAAGGGGATGAATATATACACACACACACATATATATATATATATATATATATATATATATATATATATACACACACACACACATATATATATATATATATATATATATATATATATATATATATACATACACACATTTTTTTTTCACAGACACACACATTATGATGCTTTTGAGTACAAAGTAACAAAATACATAAAATAGTGGTGCAAATATTAGTTGTGACCCAAAAATATGTAACTGGAGTGCTGTCTTAAACACAGTTATTTTTTGTTCAACTGTGTCTTCTGTTAGCTTAACAGTAGACAGAAGTTAACCTGTGCAGATAAAAATTGGGTGTTTTTGTATAAGCATTTTCAGATAAACAACGAGGGCAGGGCTAAGCAGAGAAAGAGTGCTTGCCCTTAGTAAAGTGAACTGTGTGTACCAACTGGACGTTCCGGAACACAGAATCAAAGTGAAAAACAACCTTGAAGGAAAAAATGGAAAATATTCCTGCTATAAGGAATCTAGAAGCAGTTGCTATACAAGACTATTTCATGGTAGTTTAAGACCAACTAAAGGTACTGGTTGGGTAATTTAGTTACAACCATAACATTTGATTTTGCTTAGAAAAAATTGGCTGATCTGCACTTTTACTTAAACTACACTATCTGTTTCAAGACTGCCTGTAAGATTAAAAAAACAACACCTCCCACCTCCCAGTAATTAGAACAAACCCAATCCCCAGTTTACAAGTCAGGATCACTCTTCTATATACTAACACTTAGAAACATTTTTCTCTCTAGCTAAAAACACCAAAGACCTTCAACAGACTAATCTCCATAATCTTTATACTCCTTTTAAAGAGCACAATTTATCCCAACCCAGGCCCCACAACTTCCTTTCCTCAACATCAGAACTACTCTCTTCCTACAACTAGCCTTTGCCCTCCTCAATGCACATGGAATCAGAAACAAGCTACACCACATAACAGTTTTTTATTTCTCAGCACAACCCAGATATTCTAGCAGTCACAGAATCCTGGGTCAAACAAGACTCCCTGAACTTCCAGCACTTTCTAACCTCCAACAATTATGTCACTGATGCCAGACCAGGCAACAATCAGGTGGAGGCTCTCTAATTATGTACAAAAACAACATAAACCCAGAAGTTATTCCCCAAGGAAACTCCTCCTCAGACTCCAGTCCTAACTGGATTCTCCTAAAATTTTTAACTTACAAAGACAAACTACCACTGATAACTACAGACTAACACCCTTCTTCCTTAAATAAACTCAAATCACTCATCCCTAACATCCTTAATTACTGCCCCAAAATAAGAACATAATCATTCTAGGTGACTTCAGTCTTAATTACCTTAGCCATCTTTTATCTAATATGGATACTTTCCTAGCAGACCTAGATCTCCTTCAAATCATAAAGTAGCCAACAAGATCTAACCTCAATCCTCCAAACATTTCACACTTGATGTTATTACCACAAACATACCAAACTCCATCTCCAACACAAACATTCTGCAACCATCACTAAGCAAGCACTGACAATCACCTTTACAATTGTCAGCCATCCTGTAAAACTGCCACTAATATTAAAAGCCTTCAGAAACCAGAGTGGCACTAATAAAACTTTTTCACAGCTCAAAACAGGAACCATATACTCTCTTCACTTGATCCTAGCACAGCAGCCGTAAGCCTAACCAGCTTTCTACTTGAACTGCAAGAGAAATTCTTCCCACTTATGCACAAGCTCTTTAAAATGACCAAAACTAAATGGCTATCCACCAAACTCAAAACATCTTTTAACTCTAAGGGATGAAGCATGGCAAAAACAGAACAAAAAGCCAAAAACTGACAACCACACCTTCTTTATAGCCTTATGTAACCTAGTCAAGAAGTCCAAGCAAAGAAACAAAGTACCCTCTTACATTTCACAAAATGCTTTTGCAAAAGGGTTAACATTCTTATGGGAAGCAAACCTCCTCATGGTACCATTTCGACAAACACCACTGTGTGGTACAACAATTTTTTCTCCAAACAATTTCCTAAAAGGATTTAGTAATAGCCAATCAATAAACACCACAACTCCCACAGATTATGTACTGCCCACCCCACCACGGCTGTTCATCCTTCTATTCCACTTCAAATGCATATTTCCCAAAGAAGTCTATATTCTACTTGGAAATATTTCCACTTACACCCCCCTGTCCCCGGGATCTGACAATATAAACTCCTGCATCATATATCACTGCAGAGAGCATCTATGTCTTTGTCTCACCCACATATATAATCTATGTTTCACACAAAACATCATGCCATAGATTTGGAAAACTGCTCTAATTAGACCCCTCCCAAAGCAACCCAACCCAAAAGATACCTCTGATTTCCATCCAATATCCATCCTCTCAATTCTGGGCAAACTTCTATAAAAGGTATGCCAAATTATTTTTCTTTATCCAGCAGTACCACCTGTTCTACTCCAAACAGCTTTGATTTTGGCGTGGGCAAAGTACTATGACAGCACTTTGGTCCCTAACTGATGACATCCTGCAAAACTCTGATAGTGGCCTCCTTACACATGACCTATTTGTAGACCTGACAGAGTCATTTGACCTCATTGACCACTGTCTTCTCCACTGGTCTCCTCCCTGGTTTATAAACTTCCTCAATGACAGACACTTTGGACTTAAAATAGGATCCTCCCAAACAGAATTTGTACCTATTACCATACGTGTACTATAGGAATCCATTCTTGATCCACTCCTCTTCTCCATATTCATTAACAAACTTCCTTGTGATCTTCTCTATTTTTTCAGTTATCCTATATGCTGATGATATGGTCATTTACCATCACTCTCATATTAACATTCAGTGTCAGTTCCTCAGACATACATGAGCTCCACCAAGGGCTCATAATCTACAAACTATTTCTCAACCCCACCAAGACTAAAACTATGCTTTTTGGAACTCCACAGAATTCACAAAGCACCTGACTCTTTAAATATTTTTGACTTATACAACCATTCTATAGGATGAACCCCATCTTCTAATACCTAGGATTGTGGCTTGACCAGTCACTAAACTTCCATTTCCACACAGAGAAAGTGATAGCCAAAATAAACTCCCTGCTTTTTTTGAGCCAACAAGATCTTCTGTTTCCTATCCCAACCAGCCCAGAACAGCCATTGGCAAAGGAGTTCTTTTTTCTCATCGTAAATATGGGCTTCCAGTTTTTTGTTTCTGCCTACAAGAAAAACATTGCCACATTCCAGACTATCTCTAACAGCACCTGCCAATTCATTACAAACTTGCCTCACCATTAGCATCACCATGAGCATCACTGTATCACCCTAGAAAAAGCCAAATGGCTACCCATAATAAAACAAAGATCTAATCAACTTTTAGTTAACACAACTTTACAACTAATTCAACTCCACACATTTACTCCCCTTGAAGGAAGAGTTCAGAAAAAAACTCCTCATACTACATAAGAAACAACTCACAAGCCACATCATCTCTCATTGCCCCTAGAACCAAATTCCAGAGAACTGCACATGCTTCCTACTCTCAGGCATCTACTATTTGGCAAGTGTTCCCCATCAACCAAAAGGAAGTAAACATTTATTCCAAATTCAGAATACAACTGAAAAAAGCACTTCTTTTTTTAACTCAAAAAGCACTTCTTCATCCAAACCAAATGTTCGTACTTCATCACAGAACCTATCACTTAACCTATGTTCTTCTCTTCTGTTCTCTTCTCTTCTCTTCTCAGATTTACTGAAGACTGATCCACTTTAGAAACTAATGTATATATTGTACGTTATTCTGCTTGATTGTACATTGCACCGCTCTTGTTCACTAGAATTTGTGTATACAGTTTTTTTATGTAATGAGTCTGAACTACACTGTAATGGCTTACATGTTTGTGCTTTTTGTTTGTGAAATGTTTTGAATTTCTCCTGGGCTGATCCTGGAATTGGTCAGTATTGATCGCTGCACTACCCTGGTAAAACAAAATAAATAAATACGTAAATACATACATACATACATACATAGATAAATAAATAAATAAATAAAAATAAAGTTAAATTGCATGTTGGTGTTAAGTCTAATCTTTCTACAGATTACAAACAATACTAAAATTCCACACTTTTTTTTATTAAACAAGAAACATCTTTAGTACATTATCACTTATAACATAGGCTATCATACATTTATATAAATGAAAACAAATCATATTGACATAATTTAAGTTACAAACATTATACATCACTTATAATCTATCCAGTTACTGTTAGTCAAATGTTACATAGCTCATTCAAATTCTGCCTTCTTTGAAACCTCATGCCTCGTCTACATGTATTGTTTCCACAGTTTCCATTTTTTCTATGTAATTTGCTCCTACCCTTTCCTAAAGATCCAATTTCCAGTTGTTTCATCTCTGTTGCTATATTCACTACTTCTAGTACAGTTGTTTTAGACTTTGATTTCCATTTCCATATGTAGTCTTTTAGGCTTCTCGAAACAGTGTGCTATTTCTTGTAGTACACTGCCATTACAACTACGCCTCTCTTACTAAGCTCCCCCACGTGTTGAGCTGGTATTAGTTGGGAGGTGTATAGCTAGTATTTTTAAGGTCACTACCCCATACGTGATATACTTACTACAGCAGTTAGCCCTGTTGAGGATACTGCTGCTCCACTAGTTTCTAACTTCTTTTCTTTTTTCTAGACGACGCCAGTTGCTAACTGCTTCACCTAACTTAGTTGCGAATAACTGTATTTTTGCGTTTTAGCGGGAAAGTGGTTTCAGGTGCCCTGCTCCTCTCTCTCCCTCCTCTAGCGACTCCAATTATACCGCTGGATTATCCCCTTTATTCTCTCAATTTTGCTGCTATTTGGTTCACTAGATGTTCTCCTTGTTAGCTGATGCTAACTACAAGTGCCCACCTAACTTATTTTAACTCCTCTCTGAGTGATCAACGCGGTCCACTGTATTTCGCGCCATAGCGCGAAAGTGGTTTCAGATGTCCTGCCTCTCTTTTCACCCTCCTCTAGCGACCTATATTTACATCTTCTGTATGTCCCTTTCTTTCACTCTTTTTTACTGATATTTGGTCCACTCGCAATAGTTACTGGATACAGCCCTACTTTTAACTTTAGTCTGGGGCCCTTAAGGTTGCTCCCTACCTGCTGTATGTATTGTACTTACCCCCCCCCAGATTAATATAGTACTTAGGCTGCCCTCTAGTACTGTCCTCCTGAAGAGAATTTATATGTTTTATGACTGTACAATGATTCTTACACAAAAGAAAAAAGACAGATTTGCTACCTGCTTCTAATGTCTCAACTAGAACTCTGTATTAGACTGTATATTGTATGTACTTTAATGCAACTGTTGATCAATTTTGTTGATGGTATGCTACTACATTATCAGTTTGTTAATGATATGCTATTTAACTTAATACTTTGCTAACACTGTCTCTCATTTTGTTTTTCTTCTCTGTATCACTTCCTTCTTCTTTCCCAAAAGCTCTAGGCTCTAGCTCTACTCCTGCCCTAAGCTACTCCCAACCTGTGTCTGAAGACCTTGGCCGTCCAATCAGTGAAACTAACGGACTGCATCAACCTACCCTGTCCATTCTAGGAATAAAGAGTATGTTTGGGCTCCTATATTATTGATTTGTTTGGCTCCTTTGGGTCTCCTAAAAGCTTAAAGCTGCCAGTGTTTCAGCCTCTACAGCCAGCTACCTCTTGCACCTGACCTCCCCCCTTGTTTTGTACTCACTTCTCCTTCCAGCCTCTCTCTTCACCCTACTTTTTTCTTTTCACTTTGCCCCCTCACTATCCTATCCCGTATTTCCATCCCCACTCGCTATCCTTTCTACCTGGACTACTACTTACCAAAGTACCTTCCTCTCCTAGCTACTACTTTGTTGCTACCTTGGCTCCTTCTAGCCCTTTTCAGACTTTAAAGCTTATCACTGTCCTTTTTCTCTTAGCGACCTGTACTCTCTACCCTATTTTGCCATCTATTCAGCCTTCTCATCTACTTTGAATCCTTATCAGCAACTAGCTTTTTCTCTTTTTTACTTCTACAATTCCTCCTGTCCTCCTGCTGTAAGCTTTACACTACCTCTCTATTATTAAAACACTGTTCAACTTTCTGGTAATCTCTAGTCTTATCCCTACCCTTTCCTACTAGACTTTCACCTAGTCTGTTCTTAATTACCTGCATTTCTGATTGTCTCCTTCCTCATCTCTTCTTCTGTGGTTCTACCCCTCCGTTAAGCCCTCAAGATCTCCTCCCCTCCCTCCCTCCTACCCCAATTCCCACCCACCCCCAGGGTCCTACTCTTATAGCTCCCCAGACACACCCCCTATACCCTACTGACCTATCCTACCCTTTCTTTCTCTAAGCCCACCCCCCCACACACCCCCCCTACTATTTACCTCTTCCTCCTGGTCCTCTCTACTTCCTTCCCCATTACCATAACCTTACACCTCTCATACTATATATCCCCTTCATCCTTCCACTCTCTCCACCAGCTTTACCCCTCTCTGATACATTTTTAATATACTACAGCTCCCCCCTACCCTTCTTAACAGGCTCACTTCCTCCTACTTAACTTATCTCCCATATCTTTCTGTCTTCTCTCTCTTTTTTCCTTATTTTCTGTAAACAATGACTCCCTACTCTCCAACACTCTGTATTCTATCAGTCCTACTCTTAACCACCCTATTTTCCACTTACCATCTTACCTTCTTTGAAACCTCACTTACCATCCTGCCTACTTCCACACAAAAACAGACCTCAACCATATACACCTTCACATCATACTCCAATACTAAATCCACCCCTAATTACCTTCTTCCTAGATTTCACAGACTATCTCACCTCAAATATATCCCACCCTCAGATAAAAAACCTAAACTTCTAACCTTACTAAACAATAACATTATAGACAAACTAGGTAATCCCACCTTACTAGATGGTGACATTCACCCCAACCCAGGCCCAGCTGACCTCACCCCTCAAATATGCTCTTCAAATCTTAAAAATCAACTCCTCATTGGGCACCTTAACATTCAAAGTATAAACAATAAAATACCCCACCTTCATGCCCTCCTAGAGACCCACTCTTTCGACATTCTATGCCTCTCAGAAACCTGGCTTAAATCAAGCACCAATGATTCTGAGATAATACCCCAAGGCTATAACATACTTAGACAAGACCGAGCAAGGGTGGTGGAGTAGCAATCCTTTTTAAAAATCAACTTAACATTACTACTCTACCAACATGTCCTAACCAGGATAGCAAAATAGAAGCCATCACAACTAAACTCCAACTAAATGCTAAAAAAGCCCTTTATATCATATGCTTATATCTACCTCCAGGTAACAATATTCCAATATTAGAAGACTTTCTTAGTTGGGTTTCTACCACCTACCCACAGGAAACAATAATCCTAGGTGACTTTAACATAGACTGGAGTACTATTAATGCTGAAAATCCATCCTCTCATATTAATCTACACAGTTTCTCCCAAACTATCACCTCTACCACCAGAATCAATAAGCACACTAAAAGAGAGAGCATATTAGATTGGATACTCACAAACAATAATAACAAAATATATAATGTAGGCACCTTGCCAGATGATATCAGTGATCACTTCCTAACTTATATTTCTAGAGAAAAGTCAGATTGTGTAAGCACCCCTAATATCCAACAAATTCGCTCTACCAAGAATTTTAATATAAACCTTTTTCAAGCTGAACTCAGCATCTGTAACTGGAACTCCTTAAAAACACTTCCTCTTGATGATGCAGTTTTATTCTTTAATACTACTTTCTTATCCATTCTTGATAAACATGCTCCAGAGATCCATTAGAATGAAGTCAAAACTGCCCCTTGGCTCTCCAAAGACACTAAAAAACTCATCCTCACCAGAAATAAAGTCTGGACC
This sequence comes from Protopterus annectens, assembly GCF_019279795.1. Lineage (NCBI taxonomy): Eukaryota > Metazoa > Chordata > Ceratodontiformes > Protopteridae > Protopterus > Protopterus annectens. The sequence goes on from NC_056747.1 coordinate 450,713,951, forward strand.
AAATGGAGATGCCACAGAAATAACCCAGATTTTCTTTACTTCCGCCAGCTTAGAAATCAAGCTAAAAAAGCTATAATCTCAGACAAGAAAAATACTACTGTGAACTTCAGCAAACCCATCTCAACAACTCCAAACAATTTTGGTTATCTGTGAACAGACTCCTCTCCCCAGGTACTGCCAAAACTCCTCCCCACTAAATGCCAACCCAGACACTCCTCTCCTGACTGCTAATACTTTTAACTCTTTTTTCAGAAACTATTCAATCCCTAGCTAGACAAATGAATACCAACAACTACTACCCCCCAAACAACCCAGCTAGCTCTTCTTACAACTTCTCTCTAAAACCTACATCTACTTCCTACATCTATAGACTCATTCACAAACTGAAACCTTGTACTCCTTCAGCTGATAAGCTACCCTCACTTTTCCTCCAAAAAGCAGCCAAAGAAATCGCATACCCTATTTCCATACTCATAAACAGAACTATCCAAGAAGGATCCATCCCAGAAATCTGGAAAGTCTCTCACATTATTCCTCTACATAAAGGAGGAAACTCTACTGACTACTCCAACTATAGACCAATTGCTCTCCTTTCACCTTTAGCAAAAATTATGGAAAAATGCATTCACCAGCAACTAGTACAATATCTGTCTCTTCACAACATAATAGCTCCCTGTCAGCATGGCTTTAGACCTCATCACAGCACCACCACTGCCCTTCTTTCTTTTATAGATACTATCAACAAAAATTGCAACAATAATCTTCTCTCTTCTGCTCTTTTCATTGATCTCTCAAAAGCATTCGACATGGTCAATCACTCTCTCTTAACCAACATTCTTGAATCTCTATCACTCGACAACCTAACTATTAAATGGTTCACTTCATATCTTAGCACCAGGCAGCAAGCAGTCATATGGGAAAACCATATCTCTTCTCTTTTGCCTATTTCCATCGGAGTTCCTCAGGGCTCCATTCTTGGTCCCCTTCTTTTCTCTCTCTTCATCAATGATCTTCATTCTGCTATCCCACAAGCAACATGCATTCAATATGCAGACGATTCAACCCTTATCTGTTCTGCTCCTTCCACCACAGAACTGATCTCACTCACCCAAAACGTATTTAATACTGTTGAAACATGGTTCTCAAACGATTCCTCCTAAAACTAAACTTCTCCTTTTCACCCCACCTCTCGTACACCCCTTACATTTCTCCATCTCCTCTAACACAAACACTATCATCTCACCTGACTCTACTACAAAACTGCTAGGTATAACTATCGACAACAATCTCTCCTTCAACCAACACATTAACTACACCATCAAATTAGTTAACAGAAAAATAGGATCCCTATATAGAATTAAACCTTTTCTCACCCCAGCAACTAGAACTAAAATAGCCCAATCACATCTCTTATCTTCACTTCTATATGCTTCATCTATTTATACCAATCTTAAAAAAAGCAATCTAGCTAAATTAACAACCTGCTACAATAATATTGCCCGCTTTGCTACTGGTAATCCCTTCAAAACCCACCATTGTCTAAACCTAAAACTTCTAGGCTGGCTTGAATTCCAAAACTACTTGCTTATCCCTCAACTCTCGATTGCTCATAGTATACTTTATCAACCTGACCACACACCAATACTTTCCCAGCTGATAATCCCCTATAACAATCTCAACTCCCTACGCTCATCTCATAAACTAATGGCCAAAGCAATTAAGTCAAACAACTTTGCCGGTGACTGTCTTTTCACTAATACTGTAGGTAGGAACTGGAATCTTCTTCCTAGTGACATAACTCTGACTACATCTTTGCCTCTTTTCAAACAGAAAATTAAACTATACTTCCAAAACCACTGGCTCTGTTCCTGCAGCACACCTGACTAAATTATTTTATTTATTACTCTCTTACTCCTCTACTCCTTTCCTCTCCACTCCAACTTCTGTTTCTGATCCTACCTCTATTAAAACTATAAGTATTATACCTTCTCTGTAAATTTGTTGAATTTGAATAATGGTATCTTTCTTATTTTATTATGAGGAAACTTGTTACATTACTGTTTGTATACCTCCCTTGCAATGTTTTAATGATGTATTTTTTTGAGAAAATATATTGATTTTGAAATGTACTAGTAGATAGTGGAGCTTTTCTCCTCGGGCCTCTGCTGAAAATGGACTTGTTATCCAGCCAGACTAGCCCGGTCAACAAATGTAAAATAAAATAAAAATAAAATAAAATTTTCTAGTAATTGCTTTTTTGGCAGCCGCCATAATTAGACTCAGCAAGGCCTTATTATCTCTAGGCAATTCCGATTCTGTATTATAGCTCAAAAACATAATTGATACAGTAGTCTGCAGGGAATTTTTGAAGTCTTCCAACTCATTATAGTCACAGAAAATATGTCCCCAGTTACCTCTTTCTTTCCCATCATGCCTCCAACATTTGCTATCTGAGGAAAAATTCTTTGGGGTCTACTTGAGATATAAAAATATCTATGTAAATACTTTCAAATAAAGATCCCAAATCTTATAGCCTTTGTTGCATATTTGGGAGACATACATATATCCCCCATTCTTTCTTATCCAGTCTCTCTTCCAAATTGTTTCTAACATAATCTGATTGATTCTTATAGTTATTATGCATTATTTTATAAGCTCTATTATTTATTCATTTTTAATAGCAGCTTCTGTTCTAGATTTTACTCTATCAGTGTTGGTTTTCATTTAGGACCCCCCCCCCATTTCTTTCACTTTGCCTATGATATCAATCCTTGATAGGGAAGGCAATCTCTAACCTGCAGTCCCAACAAATTCTTGGCCTCTTCCCATTATATAACCTTTCCCTCTCTAATTATTTGCTCCCAATACCTTGGTACTTTTTGCCAATTTTCTTCAATAAATTCCAGCCCCTTCTTGCCTGTTGTCTGCATCCCTAATTGCAGTCATCCCTGTAGACAGAATCTCTTTTCTCCATTCCTGTGTAGGGTTAGTTCTTGGAATATTTTCTGCTGCTTTATGAATATAATATTCTGTATGGTTATTGTTATTCTCCCTAATGATCTGCATCCAAAATCACAGTCTCTCCTTGTTTCTTGAGCTTCCTCCCTGTTTCATCATCATCCTTTTCAACTTTGAATTACAGGTTTCTGCTTGTGTTGTGTATCGGAGTCTTAACAATGTAGCTCTGAAATACCCCTTCAAATCGAGTAATCCCAGACTGCCTTCCTTGTTCTGTTGGAAGAATCAGCTTATCACACTTGACTCTTGCCATCTTCCCCTTCCAGATAAAATCTTTCAACTCTTTCTTAATTGCAATCCACAACTTATCATCTGTTTGATAAAAATATGCCTGACATCTATATAAAACCAAAGGGACTAAAAACATTTTGACTGCTGGTATCTTGCTATACATATTCATAAAACAAAGCTTCCAGTTTTTCATTTTTTATATTATCTTTTGTTTAGTCTCTTCCCACATATCCTTAGCTGCCACACCAGAATCCTTTTTAATCCATACACCTAAGTATTTAATTTTATCATGTCCCCATAAACATGGATATTGTTGAACCAATTTGTGTGTGAGTACATACTTTACAGCTACTGCTTTTGTCTTAGCTTCATTAATTTTGTATCCTGAAAAGATTTAAAACTGTCTGAAAATGTTCCACAATGCTGAAATGTCTTTTTATGGTTTTAACAGGTATAACATACTATCATCTGCAACAGAGCCAACTTTTCTTGACTACCATACCAATTATATCCTTGAATTTCTGAGTCCCTTATTTTATTTGCCAATGGTTCTAAACATAATGCAAATAATAAAGGAGAAAGAGGACACTCCTGCTTGGTTCCTCTCCTCAAACAGAAATTATCGGAGAGGAACCCGCCCAGTTTAATTTTCACCTATAGTCTCTCATATGTCCTCCTAATCAACCTTATAATTTTATCAGGGAATACAAATGCTTCCATTGCACTGCTCATAAACTCCTGATTTACTCTGTCAAATGCTTTCTCTGCATCAAGATCCACCGACAACAGTGATATTCTCTTACATTCTGCTTCCCTCTGGATCATCAGTGTTCTGTTAATGTTGTCAAATATTTGCATCCCCTCTTAAAGCCACATTGATCCATATCTATTACTTTTAGCATCACCTTTGCCATTCTTTTAGACATTATAGACATAAACACTTTACAATCATGATTTAGGATTGAAATGGGCCTGTATGAAGCTGGATCTGAAGGGTCTTTACCCTCTTTAGGTATTACAGCCACCACCTCACTCTTCCAAGATGATGGTGCTTCTCCTCCTCTTAGAATACTGTTAAACAAAACCTTCCAGATCTTTATCAGTTTTTTCCTTCTAGCTGCCAAACTTCCACAGGAATGCCATCTACCCCTGGGGACATTCCTGTGGATTGGATATACAGCACCATTTTTATCTCATCTCCTCCTATCCTGTTAGTAATTGAGCCTCTTCTACCTCTAACCTTGGCATGTTCAATTATTCCATAAACATTTCCATTTGTTCCTTTTCTTGATTTCCATGTTTCTCTGCTTTATACAGACTTTCTTGAAATTTTCAAAATATTTCTAGTACCTCTCCAGGATCTCTTGTTATCTTGTTTGTTATAGGCTACCTAAGCTTGGCGACAACATTTTCTACTGTCTGTTGCCTGAGTCATTGTGCTAAAAGTTTTTGTGCTGTGGAGTTATTATCAAAAAACAGTTTCTTAACAGCAGTCTTTCTAAACTCATGCATACTACCGAGGTAATCCCTTATTTTCCATTTAGCATTCTGCAATTGCCCTTCTTCTTGTTCAAAATTATACACTTCTTGTCTCGCTGGCTACCACCATGCCAAAGACCTTACAAAGTAAAAACATTTAAATGCAAATAATTACCTTTTAAACAAAACAAAGGCTAGCATCCCCTTCAGTGTCAGCTGAGGCCAAGAATAGATATGTTTCCTCCAATCCAGTTAACAGTTAGTAATAAACATTACATTGGATATCCCACACTGAGGTCCCTACAGAAGGTGGCTTTGCTTAAAGATAGCCACACCAGTTAGACTTTATGGTTTGTAAAGGCCCTTTGATTGTATTACCTCACTCCTGGGCTTACAGTTACAATTTTCCCCAGATCCCTATCTTCTCTTTAATTTCCCATATTTTTGTGTCAGATATGCAAGAGACAATCAGATAAACATGCTGACACATTAAGATCAGGTGTTTTCTATGCTAGGGTAAGGACTGAGACTGATAAATACAAGCTGTGCTATAAAGTGCAGTAAATAACACACTCAAACAACGTATCCATGGCATCAACCACTGGTCTAAATCAAGCAATATTCATTTAAAATTCTGTACCATCTCTATACATCTACACCAGTGCATGTAAGTTCTAGTGTAATGTAATTGTGCACAGCTGACAGTGACAGATCATCAAACAGGTGTTCACACTTTCACAGTGCACTGACAGGCTCTCTACTCACACAACAGGTAGTGCACATTGTGGCTATTTTTAAGGCCCCACTAAGGAGAAAATGAGAGACTGACTCATGTACTACAAGGAAGAGAAGCTAACACAACTTCACAATCATGTTCTCTCCAACAGCCAACATACATCTCAACTGTCCCTGATTTCACAGAGCACCTGTGATTTTGCTTCACATTTTTGTCATGTTCCTTGTAAAAAGTTTGATTTTCTGGTAAATTACCAACAATTGTAGTCAGTCAGTAATGCCAGACATTAAGAGTTTCACGCTTCTTATCATTCTGAAAATGGATGCTGATGCTAAACCGGTTATTCTACCAACTCTAATAAATAGTCAAAATTTATCCCTGATTTCGGGCGTTTATAGGTTCATACGTTGGTACTAGGTTATCGGCCCTAGGACCTATACAAGCCTAGCCAAAAAGGTACCCTGGCTTTCGCCACCCAAGAAAATTATTTCCTGTGCCCCTGTCGAGCAGAGCCACAGAGGTGATCCCCGGGGTGAATTTCCTATTTCCCATCCAATCATCAATATTTTTCTTGAAGAGTGCTAATGAGGAGCTTTGTTTGATATAGATAGGTAGTTTGTTCCAGAGTATGGGAAGTCTCTGGGACAGGAATTTATTCCTCCAGCGGGTTCTGTTTATTGTGGTGACAAGGTTTAGGTCCCTAGAGCATGTAGCTCGGAGGGATTGGGACTTCTTTAAGTGGAGCATGTCCAACAGCTCTGGGTTTGACATAGCTTTGTATGTTAGGCAGAGATCACCTCTGAGTAGCCAATATGTGATGGAGTAAAGCTGGAGTATTTTGAGACGGTCTGCGTAAGCCATCTGTTTGAGGACAGTAATCCTCTTTGTGAGGTATTTCTGCAGCCTTTCCAGTTGTTGTAGATGTCTTGCAAGGTACATATCAAAAGAGGCATTGCACTCTATAATGGGTCTAATAAGTGACGAGTAGAGGGGAACAATGATGTCTTTTTTCCTGGATGAGAAACCTTTTGTGATGAGGTGTGCCATGTACAAAGATTTCCTGACTACTGTGGCGATTTGATTATCAAAGGAAAGACTACTGTCCACCTGTGTCCCAAGGTCTCTTATCACACTTTCGGTGTTAAGTAGACTACCACCTATGTGGTAGCTCATGGGTACAGAGTTTTTACCAAAGGGGATGACAATGCACTTTTTGGCACTGAGCTTGAGGCCATGGCTTTGACACCAGGCATCTATCTCAGTGAGGCCCATTTGTAGGATGTCCACATCGTTAAGACTTTCAATTATGGTTCCTAGTTTGCAGTAATCTGTGAACTTTGTTAGCCAATGACCTTCTGTGTTAGCCTATACTTCAGAAAAGTAGATACCAAACAGGAGAAGACCCAGGACTGAACCCTGTGGTTTGCCACTTGTCACTGGTCTGAAGTCGGATTTGGAGTCTGCTACTTTCACAGTGTGGGTTCTGTCAGTGAGCCAGCTGGCAACCAGTCTTGTGACATAGGGATTGATACTTAGTTTAGTGAGTTTATCTATAATTCCAGAGTGGGGGATGGTGTCAAAAGCCTTGGCGAGATCTAGATAGGCTGTGTAAACCACCTTACCCTCGTCTACGGCTTTGGTGACTGCTTCAAATAAGTCAATCAGGTTTAGGAGACATAATCTGCCTTTTACAAACCTGAACTGGGTGAGGTCCAGAGTTTGGAGATTACCAATGTCTTTGTTTATAAGTTCCATGATGATACATTTCATGGCCTTGCAGACCAGGCTCGTTAAGCTAATGGGGCGGTAGTTCCCAGGGTCCATGGTGGCTCCCCTTTGTGGAGTGGGATAACCATCGCTGTGTGCCATTCAGTGGGCACAAAGCCTGAGGTGAGGCTATGATTGAACATGGTGCTTAGGTGAGGTGCCAGTTCATTCTGTAGTTCATGTAGAATGCACCCTGGGATGTTGTCAGGTCCCATGGATGCTGTGTTCTTGGCTTTGGAGAGTGTGGTTTTTACCTGTGCAGCCATGATTGCAGGAACTTTACAGTCTTCTGGTATAGAGATGGGCCCTTTAGGGGGTGAGAGGGGGTAAAGTTAGCACTGAACCTATCTGCCAGGATGTTGGAAATATCAGTTGGTTCTGTATATTTAGTGCTATTGTGCTGTAACTCAGAGCAGATCTGAGTGTTGCCATTGAGATTCTTGACATAGCTATAGAATACTTTGTGGTTGTCTTTAGAATCAGTAGCAATTTTGTTTTCATAACTAGCTTTGGATGCTTTTATAAGGGATCTCAGCTTCTTACTGAGGCTGACCAGGGACTTCTTCCAGTCATGGGATTTTACTCTTTTTTGCAACAGTTTCTTTCTTCTGTTGTAGAGTTTCTTTATGGCAGAGGACCACCAGATTGGCTTCCTTTTTTTGGAGGATAGCATCTTGGTTCTGTTAGGGATAGCATGATCCATGCACTCGTGTAAGTGCTTATAAAGTGCATTGTGTAGGGTTCAGCAGTCGTACCTCTATTGTCCGTCTGCATGGGTGTTGTGAAGTTTGCCACTTCTGTCTTAAGAAGTGTGAAGTTGGCTTTGGAGACATTTTTTATGGTGGTTTTCCTAATGGGGTGGGGTGGGGGTGGGAGGTGGGGTCGGGATGTGGATGTCTAGGCTGATTAGCTTGTGGTCGGATCTGACCAACGAGGAATTGACCTCTGCTGTGGAAAACTGGTCGTCCATGTTGATAATGACCAGGCCTAGTATATTGCTGCCCCTGGTGGTGGTGTGGATAAGTTGATCCAAGGCGTTGGAATTTATGAATTCCAGAAAACATTGAGCAAAACAGTTGGTACATGAGTAGTTTTCCCAGTTAATGGTCAGGTAGTTGAAATTGCCCATTATTAGGGTGTTGGGTTGTACCCTAATATTTTCCAGTGTCTCAAGAAATGAGGAGTGGGAATCCTGGGGCATGGTGGGGGATCTGTAGCAAGTTACAATTTGGATTGCGGTCTTGCCTAGAGTTAGTTGCACTTGGATAATAGGTTCATAGGTAGGTACTAGGCTATCTGCCCAAAGGCATTTATAAGCCTAGCCGGAATGTGTTGGCTTTCGCCACCCCCTTAGATTAGTTCCCTGTGCCTCTGTCCAGCAGAGCCATTGAAGTGATCCCTGGAGTAAACTTCCTGTTTCCCATACACTCATCAAGGTTTATTTTGAAGAGGGTTAGCGAGGAGCTCTGCCTAATGTAGATAAATAATGTCTTGTGGTTATTTTTGGAATCCATGGCAATTTTTCTTTTGAAGCTAGCCTTGGATGATTTTCTGAGGGAACATAGTTTCTTGCTGATACTGATCAGGGATGTCTTCCCTTCTTGGGATTTTACTCTTTTCTGTACTAGTTTCCTCCTTCTATTGTATAGCTTGTTTATGGCAGGGTTCCACCAGACTGGTTTCCTTTTCTTGGAGGAGTGAGTCTTGGTTTTGTTTGGGATAGCATGATCCATGCATTCTTGTAGGTGCCTGTAGAGTGCATTAGTAAAGAATTTTGCAGCTTGGACAGCCTTACCTTTTAGCATGTGGGCTTTGAAACTTCCCACCTCAGTCTTAAGTAACGTGAAGTTTGTTTTTGAAAAGTTTTTCACGGTAGTTTCTTTGACCAGGGGTGGTGGCGGAATGTGGATATCCAGAGTGATTAGTTCATGGTCAGATTTAACCAACAAGGGGTTAATTTCCGGTGTGGAACACCAGTCGCCCATGTTGGTGATGACCAGGTCCAATATGTTATCACCTCTGGTGGGGGTGTTGACCAGCTGATCTGGGGCATTTGAGTTTATAAATTATAGGAAATGTTGGGCAAGGGAGTTTGTACTTGAGTAGTTCTCCCAGTTAATGTTTGGGTAATTGAAATCACCCAATATCAGGGTGTTTGGTAGGACTTTTATGTTTCCCAGTGTTTCCAGGAATGTGGAGAGGGGGTCCTGGGACATGGTGGGTGATCTGTAGTAGGCTATAATTTGAATAGCAGTTTTTCCCGTTGTTAGTTGCACGTGGATAATCTCTGAAGCATCATGCTGTGCCACTAACTTGGAGGTGTGGGTATCCTTGATGAATATGGATACTCCCCCGCCTTTTGTATTTCGGTCCAGGTTTTGTTGTATTTCGGTCCAGGTTTTGTGGCCAAAATGTATCTGTAGCCTGGTAGTGCTGAGGTGCTCTCTGGAGCCTCAAACTAGGTTTCTGTTACTGCACATATATCAGTTTTCTCCATACTGAGGAGTGCCTTGAGTGCGTGCATTTTGAGGTTTAGACTTCTGGCATTGAGTAACATTACCCTCAGTTTTTTGTTACTTGCACTATTTACGGTGGTGGGCTTGTTTTTGAGCCTTGCCTAAAAAAGGCACTATGGGGGTGGCAAGAACCTTGGCCAGTATTTGAAAGCCTAAGGGTGACAGGTGCAAGCCGTCTCTAGCGAAGCAGCATGGCTTGTCGCTTATCCCCCCCTCTTATTTTTGGATTTGTCCCTGATTTTTTAACAAAGAAGCTGAGACTGAGGACAAGCTGCACAGTTTCTCTTACTCAGGAATCAGTATATTACTTTACAACAAACTGAATTAGAAAAAGCAGGGAAAGTATTCTCGAATATGTGCTCTCAACTAATTGCTGACAAAACTCTTGCCTGTCATCGATATTGCTGATTTTGTCTCATACTTTTGCCTTGTCCCTAAAAAAATTCTTGATTTGCTCCTAAATCACTGAAAATTAGTTTGCCAATAATGCAAGGCATTAAAGTTTCATACCTATCATTCAGAAAATGCACGTTGATGCAAAACCAGTTATTCTAATAACTTTTTGGGTGAATTACAACAAAATGTAAAAACTGGTTCTATATTAGTTCTTTGCCTACCTATTATTTTTTGGCTTTGTTCCCGATTCTTGAGCAAAGAAGTTGGTTGCTACTGCAGCTTAAGGGCTTATCGTCAAAGTCCTTCATCCTATATGAGAAATTTACCTTCAGTACCCCACAAGATGTGCAATAGCAAAACCTGCCTACAGACCTCCTTTGATGGATGATCCTTGAATGCCTAATCAGGAGGTCACATCCAGTGATGATCTAGTGAAGTACAGTATACAGCAATACAGAAATCTCTAAGTAACAAATATATCAAAACACATATCTAATTATTCAACTTGTGTTCACTCTTGTAACCTGTGTTGGACAAAGCAGCAGCATACATGACATGCATGTGAAGGGGTCTTTTCAGCCTCCCACAGGATATTTTTATTTTTTTATTTTTAGCAATTTTATTACAAAATATTTATCTTATGTTTACTCATGTAACTCCCTGCAGTGATATTTTATTATATTTTTTAATAGTTTTACTTCAAATAGCCACCTGAAAAAGAAATACTGCCTGTGCATTAACACTTGCTTTTAACTGGCATACAATAGAAACAGTGGACTAAATAAAATATCAGTGCTATACAAAAAAGGTAATAATTATAACTAAATAAAAGCTTTGTAATCAGGCAGGTCAGTTTATTTAATATATTTATATAATTTTCATTAAAATTATTTCTTTATATGCACTATGTCAAAACCACAAACAGCACAGATACAAAACAATAAAATCATTCATACTGAACTGCACATTTGGACATGTATCAATCAACGTGAGTTGCCATATGTCTGTCAGCCTACCCACATTTGCATCTGTACAAGCTTTGGTGTGGGATACTACAGGCAAAGTACACCAATGTAAATTTATTGTGCAGGGTTTGGTGCATAAATCCATCAAAAGTTACTCAATATCTGAAATGCTTGTTTTTAACTAATTATCATATGTGTGCATTCATACTTCTTTAATCCATCTGGTTCTTTCACCACAAGGCAAAATCGATTAGCTTCTTCTGGAGCGCGGGCAATTTACTTGTCATCCAGTGTTGCCATGGGGTGGCACTGTGACTGGATATTTCTGAACAACTGAAAGCAGAAAACTTCTGCAAAATAAAACATGGAAAATGCCAACAATGCAGTAAATGGTGGAGGTAAAAGGTAAAATGGGGGCTGGTGAAAGGGGTCTCAGGGATGTCGGGCACTATTTTTTAAAAATTCATTTACACTACTGATGTGGAACCGTGGTTGTACTTATTCACTATTTATGAATTATGTCCTGACAATGTTGGCTAAATTGTTGCTTGTGCATTGTTCAATTTTTATGACTAATGCCCAGACAATGTTGGGTAAACATTCATTGATAGGGCACCCATTTACTAATGGGCCCTGGATAGGTGCCTAGGGAGCTCTGTGCTAGATTCAGCTATATAAATGTATACTGTTATCTATGCTAGAAGATGTTTTATATCCTACCTGGTTAAGGGTAATAACACTGTGTGCATAACTGCATGTAGTGCTAGCTCCATATCCCCCTTTGTGTCAAATTCAGTGGCATTTCTGTCAGCCAAGTACACCACTTGCTTTATTCCCTTCTGGAATGGCTTTATAAAACCAAGCTAAAGAATGCCGCTCCTTTCCATCCCTGCTGCCTTCATTTTCCAGTTCCCAAGCCACTAATCAAATGCAGGTCATCTGTGTCACACCTGTGGTTCCATTCCTTTACACCATGGAGACAGGATTCAAAAGTTTTTAAATGCCTTTGTAAGTGTTGTATAAGAGCCAGAGGGACATATTTCTAATTAAAGTATCATGAGATTTCAGGTAAACATGGTATGGACAAAGGGTTGTGCTGCGTCTGGATCTGTATCAGAACTGCTCATCTTCCATCTTAATTTCTAATACTTTACATGTTTATTTATCATTCAGCCTCTCTATCACTTTCATGCAGTGTGACAGGTGTTTGAAACTTTGATATTGCCCACAGTTCTGAATGCCTCCTTTGTTCTTCTACACTGGCACTGGAATTCTTATTCTCCAGTCATCTAAGATATGCCTTTCTGTCTATACTGCTGTGGGTGCCCTCAGGAGCCATTTCTCCCCCAAATCTCTCAACATCTTGATTATATCAGCTGTGACATAAATTTGAGTCTGCTGCTTTCTCTGATCTTATTTTTCCTAAGTGCTGTTCTTATTCTTTTCCTAAGTGCTGTTCTTATTCTTACTTCTTCTAGGGTAGAGCCTTTCTCCCCTTCTTTCAGTGTAGGCTGTGTATGGAGAAGTACAGCTTCTGTGGGCTTTTCTTCATTCAGAAGCTGCTAAAAGTACTTCTTCCATTTACTTTGATGCCTATGTACTTGTGGGTACATCATTGTTGGCATCCCTTCTGAATGGCATCTGGTGACTTTTTGCTGTATGCTCAGTCAATTTCCAGGAGCAGTCCCTCTGATGCTTTATTCTTTGCTGTTGTTACTGCTCTCTTAGCCTCTTTGTTAGCCAGTATTCCTTCCAAGCATGGTCTGTCTTTTTTATTTCCCACTTTTTCTGCACTCCTTCTTTCTATTGCTAACTTCCTGAACTTCTGCATTCCACCACCAGCTTTCCTTATGTACCTTATTTCCATCTGTCTCAGCTGCGTATCTGTTCTATATTCTTCACATATGATGCTTTGAGAGGTTTACCTTCATGTGTGCATTTTGCACACGGGCAAACAGCAAATGTTCGAAAGGACATTTGCAAAGTTTGCAAACATTGAATGCAAAAAGGTTCGAATGTGCAATGAGCAAATGCACAGTGACATTCGCTCATTGCAGATTCGGCATTTTGGGGCAGATTGCACTATAGTGGGGATCAGAAAATGGTCCTTTTCCCCACTGTAGTGTGATCTTGGAGATAGTATATTAAAGTAGTGGGGGTGTGGGGGGTGTATTACATTTTTTTTCGACATTTATGTTCGAAAATCAGCAAATCTGCATTTCGATTTTCTAATTTTTGAACATTGGAAACTGTCGTGGTTTTGTTTTTTGAAGTTACGATTTGCTCATATGAGCAATCACACAAGTGGATTTCGCCTTTGTAAAGGTAAACCATTTTGAGATGCTGTTATTCTTCTTTGACTCCACCTATTTTTTCTTCTTCCCGAGGTCCTAGATCCCTGAGTATTTCCTTGAATTTTTGCGTTTTCCCTCCAGTTAACTTCCAGGTCTTCAGCCTATTCTCTCGCTCTTGAACTTAGAGCTTTCACTGACAACTGCTTGCAGCTGATTGTGACTATAAGTGTTTATATTGTAGGTCATCTGTTTCACTGGGTAAAACAAGTTGATTGATAAATGAATATGTAAAGTAGTATAAAGTGAGATGGGAGGTGAGCAGCTCAGATTCAGATCAGGATACAGCATAAGCAACCCAACATTAGTAGTGGAGAAGAAGCTGGGGATGAGGACTGAGTCCAACTGGACATGGACATTGACAGATTTGGAGAAAACATATAGCAAAGTCCTAAGATGACCAATTTGGGCAGTCCTGCAATGGTTCAAACTCCTGGAATCATTGGTAGAATTAGTGCAGGCTATGTACAAGGACAAAATGACACAAGTATGAACAGTGTTTGGACTGACAAATTGTTTCAGTGGGAGTGGAGATGCTGCATGGCTCAGCTCTGAGCCCACTGCTGTTCATATGGATAATGGACTACATGAACAAAGAGTTTGGAAGAGAGGGATTCATAAAGCTGCTGTACACAGACAATGATGCATTACATGCAGACTCTGAACAGGAACTTCAAATGAGATGAAGCCTGTGGAACACAATATGTTATTCAGCTAGACTTCCACCAGTGTTGAGTATTAGTGAGATTATCTCATTGCTAAAAGTATGACCTCCACCCCAGTGGTGACTGTTTGCAACTGTTATTTTTCTGTCTCAGTAATTCAACAGCTAGCACAGTCATGTCTGGTGCAGAAAGCTATGGGTTCTATTCCCACAGCAGGTAGTTGCATTATTATTTTCCAATACTGATATAACAGTTCAGCATAATTGGGGACCTGCAATCCCAAGTGTGCCATCCTTTGGATAAGTTGTTAAACTGAGGCTGCATCTGCCTGAATTGGTGGTAGCTCAGGTAGCTGCAAGACATCCAGTGGCACTTACTGAAAACAGTTGTTGCCCTGGCCAACTTTTCCCTAGTTAATATTAACGCCACCTTGGATCTCCTCTGAAAAAAAGGCCTTTGGCCAAGTGGGACTAATTCTGACTAACCGGACAACAAATTGTAAAAAATAAAATAAATAAATAAATACATAAACCAACAGATAAATAAATTATAGTCATCTAAAGTTTTAGGGTGCTTAGATTCATAAGAGCTTCAGTGTGAGCTTTTTTGTCAGAACAAGTGTTCAGTAACAGCCTGCTTGATTTAAAGAATATGCAAAAGTCTTTGCTGCCACTTGCATATAGAGTCAAATGTTGAGTTTCTGCTGCACCTGCAACATCAATGGGGTAGTTAGGGGACCCACAATGGGATTAAAATACTCAGAGTGAAAAAGGATAATTAAGTCATGAAGCCCTACTTGATGACTAGTTATCACTTCAAATTATTGGTTTACATATTACTCTCAAAACTTTAACTGTCACAGCAAACATATGTATATATATATATATATATATATATATATATATATATATATATATATATGGGTCTACCTGAGATGGTCAACAAGCCATTTGATCGACACTCATTTGGTCGACAATTCATTTGGTCGACAGGCAGACTTGCCCCCCACTCCAATGTTGTGCGACCCTGGAGTTGATATATATAGTTAGGGGTGGTGTGGGGGGCACTGCTTGTCGACCAAATGAACTGTCGACCAAATGAGAGACGATCATATGGCCTGTCGACCATGTGATAGGGATCCATATATATATATATATATATATATATATCTATATATATATATATATATATGTTCATAGTTTAGTACTAAGCTAACTGCCCTTGTGAGCCATTTTAAGTCAAGCCAATTATCCCTTGTGAGACTCAAATCCTGCACCTTGTGTTTGTAAGGCAAACACCTTAGCCATTACGCCACCCTCCCAACCCCGTTCCATGTAATAATCTCGAAATACTAAAGTCTCAAATTTCAGTATCCCGAGACCATAAAGTTGAACGTTCCAAATCCCGAAACCCCAAAATCGCGAAACACAAAATCATGAACATAAACACACCATACACCACACAACACATACATCATCCAACCCACACTACAACAAACCAACAAGCAAAACACACAAACACAAAAACACAAACCAACAAATGTACACTACATATAAGCACCTGCACCCCCCATGTGGGGGGCTGTGCCCCCACACCCACCTACTTTTATAGACTAACTCCGAGATCGCACCAAACAGAAAAAGACAGCAAACACACCACTACACACTCTACAGTACCATTGCACACACATCACAAATATACGAATACCACCACTTTCAACACTTAAACACACATACTGTTACCTGCTTACCCTAACCCACACACTCACATACAGTCAAACACATACCTAAAACCCAACAAAATACCCACTTACCTTACATACCAGCTAAATCCACACACTACACGATACATCCTACATACACTACATCCAGCATCAAATACTGGAACACCATAACAGCGAATTTGACATTTCCGGATTCGGGCTTATGGAGTTTCGGGATTTTGAAAATTCCACTTTATGGTCTTGGGATACAAAAATTTGAGATTTCAGTATTTTGAGATTATAAAGTGGAACTATATATATATATATATATATATATATATATATATATATATATTTATTCACTTTAGTATTATGAAAATTATCAAAAGACCCCAACGCCAATAATGCCCAAAGTGTGCAACCAAAACACTTAGTTAAATTACAAAAAAATTAATTATTGTATAATATGATTTTTTTATCAGAGAGACCATTGGTTCAACGCTGTCTGAAGTTTCCACAGTTTACTGGGGCTCAACAGGTGAATCATCACCAGAAATCAGTGAGTAATGCTGCAGTGTTTAACTATGGTGTGAAATGGCAGATGAAGAGGAAAATGTTTGAGTTTTTCAGTGCTTAACTTCACATAATGAGGTTTTGGATGGCAGCTGGTTGTTTACAGTTTCAATTTCTGAGGATATTTTATAACTGGTAGTGGAAATTGAACAATTGCTGAGTGTAGGAGGGATAGAATCTTTTCAAGAGGATTGTAATGCTCTTTCAGGAAATGTTTTTGAATTTTTGGGGTTTAAATACATAACTACAGTTCAGTGGACATTATACCTTCTTTTGGGCAACTATTTATTAAAGAGATTACATTTGTTCCAAGTCTAGGGGCATACATCAATGACGCTTTAAAGGAACTATAGTTATATACCCGGAAGCTTAATTTGGCTATTTTGTATAAGAACTGTCATTCAGGCAATGCATGTGGGGTGTTTAGAAAGTTCAGTACTTTTAATCTCTCTTTATTATCCCCAGTAGCCCTTTATGAGCACTTATGTATGAGGGAAATTAGGCAGACCTCCTGGAAAAACAATAACAATAACAAGGGAAAGCATTTTTTTTTAATGTTACTCATGATGAGATGAAGGTTTTAAAGTTGTTGCGGGGGAATCAGGATATTAGGGTAATCAAACCTGACAAAGGGGCCGGTGCCGTGATCACAGATACTAATTTATACTTTCAAAAAATGTTGCAGTATTTGACTGATGGAACATACTTTGTTAGTGTTTACATTAACAAAGTGCATATTCCTTACAGTAGGTTGAAATGAGCACTTTTTGATATATTTGGAGGATGGTTTTGACAAAGACCTAGTGATTTTCTGACAGTTGATAGGCTCATTATACCCAGTACTTTTGGGATTTCTGAAGTCTATAAATCTTCTGTTGATCCCCCTTTATGCCCTATTGTGGCAGCAAGGGGATTTAGCAAAATATGTGGATATGACATTAAATAATTTCTTTGATGACAAACCATGTTTTGAGGGATTCCTGGCATTTTTTAAGTATGATGGACAGTGTTAAATATATAGATAAAGTATTTTTTGTGGTTGTGGATGTGAAAGATTTATTTTTAGTAATCCTACATGAGGTAGGAATGGGTTGATTACTGGAAGCACGATTTAAGGGATCAATTTATTACAAAATGAGGTTTTGGTTATTGTGCAATTTATGGAGTTGGTTTTATCGAATAACTATGTTTTCTTTGCCAATGAATATTATAAACAGATTACAGGAGTGGTTATGAGAGCTGCAGCCACTCCTGTTTTTGTCAGTATAGGTTTATAGTGGTGGGAGAAATTATTTATATTTGAATCTGATTACTATCATCACATGCTTACTTATTTTCAGTTTTTGGATAATTTGTTTTTTATTTGGCTAGGCACTGAAGAGGTGCTCAGTGAATTTATGGGATATATTAATAACATCTTTTTTACAATTTAAGATGGAGTTCAATCTTGCTAAAATTAATTTTTTGGACATTTTGATAGGTAAAAATAAGGAGAGAGGTTTGTACGATTCTACAGTCTTTCATAAGGACACATTTTCTTATAGTTTTTTGCATTTTAAGAGCCAACATCCAGGTTGGTAGAAGAGTAACATTGTTAAAAGTCAGATGATATGCCTTTCTGAGAGAGTTGTGGACATTAGGTGACATGTTCTCAGATGGGGGTACCCAGTTTATCTAATATAAAGGTTTAAAAATGAAATACAAGTTGGTCGATATACAACATACAAGTCCCAGATTCGGTTTCCTGACATTTTGAAAACAAAGCAGATGAGTAGTGACAACACTAACCTTTGTAGGGCTATGATTTGTAATTAAAATCCTATGGCAATGAAGGTTCATGTAGTTCTTGTTACGTACTGGGATTTGGTCTTTGGACCAATGGGATGTAAAGAGGCTTTGGGTGTCAAGCCAATAATTATCTATAAGAGAGGATTGAATTTAATGCCAATTTTAGAAAGGGTCCCTGACTGTGGGTTGGGGGTAATGTAAAAGTTAAAAAGAAATGTAGAAGTTGTGCCCAGTGCAGGTTTATTGTGGAGGACCCTTATATTATCGTTTCTGGTTATCAGAAGGCTATTGCACCTAAGAGTGAGGAAATATTCAATTGTCGCAACAACTGTGTGGTGTATTGTGCCTTACGCTCATCATTTCCAGCTTTTTACATAGGGAAAACTCAGAATTCTCTTGGGCAAAGAATTTACCAACATGTGTGTGAAATTAAGAAGAAGGATGAGACTAACGCATTGTATAAGCATTCTACTAGATATGCTAACTTTACTGCATTTGTATTTTTTATATTGAAAAAGGTTAATCCATCCATTAGGGTGTTGTAAATGGGAAAGTGGCTGTATTCAAGGGAAACGCATTGGCAGTTGTTGCTAGATGCTACTACCACACCTAATTTAAATAACAAGGCTCTATATTAAGTTTATTACAAATGGGAAGGGATAGGGTTTATTTTTTAAAAATGTGTTTCAGCTGTTTTGCTTGTGATTCAACGTCATATTATTTTTTGCAAAGCTTTTTAAAATAATTTGATTTTTTAGATAACAATGGTAGTAATAAGTTTTCTAATAGTTATATAATAAGTAACTTTTTGTGATTTAACTAAGTGTATTGTTATGGATTGATAATTTAATTTAGTAACTGAGAGCTGATTACCACTGCTATATAAAGTGGTTGACAAGATATTTTAAACAGTTCTGAAGAAGTTCCGTAACGTGAGGGGAATGAAAGTGCTTAACTGTTTATTAAAGTTCCTGTGATTTTATCTGAGTTACATTTTCTTTACAGTGAAAATGATATTAACTACATCAATCAATGCACTAACTTTTTGTTATCACCTGTTTCCCCCCAATTGCCATGGTTTTACTAGCACCTAGGATGGTTATGCACACATGACACTGCACTTAACCTAGTCCCATTGCTGCTGTCCACTTGCTTTAATAAACAGATCTTCTGGGTAATTCTAGTCTCCTCACCTTACAGTCACATCCTTTATTATATTCAGTTTTAAAGGCTGTAGAAAGTTAGACAACTTTTTTAACCTTTTTTTAGATTGCGAGAGGGTGGCATACAAGCGAAAAGAGGGTCAGTATGACTTTTCTTACACCAGTTCTCCATTTTGCTGCCAGTTACTATTCTAGATACACTGTATCCTAATGATCTTAAAGCAAGGAAAACAAGGTTTGCAAAATCCACTGAACTGTATAAAACATAATGATAAGTTTTGTGAGGTAATTTTTAAGCATTTTTAATTTTTCTACATATTCCCTTCCTTGAATTAAAAAAAGAACCCCCCCCATTACTATCATACAGCAGTTATTGATCATGCTTTTACTTTATGTCTCCTATAAAAATTATTTTTATTTTAAAACCTGCAGCATTTACTCAGCTTAAATGGCAAACCTAGCATCATATAAACCTGAAAATGCATGATAAATGTTATCCTTTCAATAGAAATCACTTTTTGACAACATACAGTCATGCAATAAAGACAACCACAAGAACTTTTACAGCTATGCCCGAAACCTCCAAGACAGCACACTGGAACTGGTGGTAAATGGTGCCACCTTCACTGAGCACAGTGACATTGTAAATTTGCTGGCTGACAAATTCAGCTAAAAGTTCACTCCTCACTCCCCCACCCCCTCCCATGAAATACCTACTAGCATAACCACCCCCAACTATTAAAAGGGAGCAGGTCCTGGTGGCACTCATTAAAGCCAAAAGCACAGCCTCAGTGGACCCCAACAATATCCCGGGATACCTCATAAATAGCTAGAAGTATCATCTATCAGAACCACTTGATCACTTTCAACAATAGCCTCAAAAATGATTTGTACCATGAGAGTGGGGGACTGCAATGGTATTCCACTTCACAAGGGTAGACCATCAACCATCCCTGGAAACTACAGATCTATTAGTCTGACTAGTCTAATGTGCAAAGCCATGGAACAAATTATCATGCAAATGATCAAAAAAAGACACAGGCAATCTTCAGACACTGGAGCCAACCCAGTCTGGCTTTGTTAAGGGAAACTCATGCCTACTAAACTTGGGGGATTTCTTTGATAATGTCACCAAGGAAACAGATGAGGGGGAAATGGTGCATATTTCCTACCTAACTAAGGTGTTTGATACAATACCCCACTCAGGTATAGTTGACAAATTCACTGAACTGCACATAAACTGCTACATAAGTAGCTGGATTACCAGCTGGCTTACAGACTGGATGCAAGAAATAAATGTTGGTAAGACCACCTCCACTAAGAAACTAGTAACCAGGGGGGTATCTCAGGGCTCTGGTGCTCTATGCTAGGGCCGTTCCAATTTGTATTTACTTATTGGAGATAAAGGCTAATGTCAAGGGCCTTTGGCTGATCAAGTACACAGATGACTATGAACTGGGAGCTATCATAGAGTCTCCCCATGACTCAAGCATCTTACAAGAAGGTCTAACACAGACGAATAACTGGTGCTAAAGTGAAAAATTAAAACTCAATGCCAAGAAATGTATTATAGTTCCTTTTGGGTAAACTGCCATCCAGGCTAAATACTCCATCAATAAGATTCCCCTAGGAGATGATCTGGTAGTCAGGGATCTGGGAACATATATAGACAAAAATCTGGCCTTTGACCAACATGTGACCAAGACAGTAAGAAATTCAGTCTATTTCACCCATCTTATAAGTAAGGGCATGGCATTCATGTCCAAGGAATTCATAGTGGCACTTTATTCTGCCCTTATCAGACCCATCATTGAGTATAATGTCTCCCTTCTGCATGTACCTGATCAGACATATGCAACAGCTGGAATACCCACAAAAGTTCCTTACCAGGAGAATCAAATATATAGACACATTATCCTATACAGATTGCCTTAAAACCCCTTCTCTATACTCTGCTTCCTATAGGTTACTGAGAAGCGAGTTATGTATGGCATAAAAGGCATCATCAGATCCAGCTCTAATGGAGGTTTTGCATATGTGCAAAATGAATAGCATCAGAAACATTAGATCCAATGATTTAAATTTTGCTTGTGACATAAATAAGGCATGTTAGTGAGACAGATATGTGTTTTAGAGGATCCTCATGCTCTAGAAAAGGCTCCCCATCCATGTGAAGCAGAGTCCATCCCTAAGCCTATTTAAGCATAACCTTGACCAATGGATGGAAAATCAGAAATTCATTCTGGATTTGGTGCCCATGTCTCTGATAGACAGAAGCAGACAGTAATGCTCAAGCTATCATAGTCTCCCTGCACATAACTTCTAGAAACTTCCTAACTAACTTACCCCTCCTAATAAATGCCCATGACACACAGGGACACAACTGAGTTGGGTTGCTTGGCCAGGCTTATAAAGGCCCTGGTGGTCATTAGCCTAGTATATACCTATCAGAGCAAATATAATTTATATGATATAAAAGTGTTTCTGGTACTGTAATAGTACTGTCATGTTCAGTAAACCTTACTTTAGATTTGCATCATAGTCTAGTAGAATGTCATTGTCACCACTGTCATGTCCTCTGTACTTTAGGCAACCAAACTACTCATCAACTGAGCCAGATGCTCACTATCCAACATCTAGGCTACTAAAACCTTTGCTTCTTCCTCATTTTGCAATTGATACATGTAAACAGTTCTAATAATATAGAGCTATCAGCTGGTAGACTAAAGCAAACTTGTAAATATATATATATATATATATATATATATATATATATATATATATATATATATACACACATATACATACATACACCTGCCCTGTCAGAAGTGAAAAATTTGATATGTCGACATGTGGCATTACTAACTGTAAAGAGAATAACTTATGCAGTATTTAACAGAAGTGAAGACTACATAATGTTTAATGTACAAATTGTAACATGACTGATGAATGCCCTTTTCAAAACTATGTAACTCCTACTTTCATTAAGTTAATCAACTATTATTAATTCTTTAAGTAGATGTTAGGATCTTATAATTCTCACTAAATATGTCTATAATTGATCTATTTTACTATTTTATCCAACTGTTATTATTATAATGAATTTTTGATTTTTGATCTTGTAATTTCTCTAAATCTGCCTGTGATTTCTGGAAGTTTTCTCTTCAGGTTTCCATTGAAATGGGGTTTATCAACAAATGCAAATAAATAAATAACTGCCTCCGAAATAAGCAGTGCCTTTTAAGTATATGTGGAATCTTTTGTTCATAGGTTCATAGGTAGGTACTAGGCTACTGGCCCTAGGGTATATATAAGCCTAGCCAAAAAGGTACCCTGACTTTCGCCACCCAAGAAAATTATTTTCCTGTGCCTCTGTCGAGCAGAGTCACAGAAGTGATCCTGGGGGAGAATTTCCTATTTCCCATCCAATCATCAAGATTTTTCTTGAAGAGTGCTAATGAGGAGCTTTGTTTGCTATAGATAGGTAGTTTGTTCCAGAGTATGGGAAGTCTCTGGGACAAGAATCTATCCCTCCAGCATGTTCTGTTTATTGTGGTGATAAGTTTAGGTCCCTACAGCATGTAGCTCAGAGGGATTGGGATTTCTTTAAGTAGAGTATGCCAGCAGCTCTGGGTTTGACATAGCTTTGTATGTTAGGCAGAGATCGCCTCTGAGTAGGCGATATGCAACGGAGTAAAGCTGGAGTTTTTTGAGACGGTCTGCATAGGGAATCTGTTTGAGGCCAGTAATCCTCTTTGTAAGGTATTTCTCCAGCCTTTCCAGTTGTTGTAGATGTCTTGTAAGGTACATACCAAAAGGGGCAGTGTACTCTATAATGGATCTAATGAGTGACGAGTAGAAGGGAACAATGACCTCTTTTTTCCTGGATGAGAAACCTTTTGTGATGAGGTGTGCCATGTAGAAGGATTTCCTGACTACTGTGGCAATGTGATTATCAAAGGAGAGACTACTGTCCACCTGTGTCCCAAGGTCTCTTATCACACTTTTGGTGTTAAGTAGACTACCACCTATGTGGTGGCTCATGAGTACAGAGGTTTTACCAAAGGGGATGACAATGCACTTTTTGGCATTTTGGCTTTGACACCAGGCATCTGTCTCAGTGAGGCCCTTTTGTAGGATATCCACATCGTTAGGAGTTTCAATTATGGCTCCTAGTTTCCAGTCATCTGCAAACTTCATTAGCCAAAGACCTTCTGTGTTAGCCTGTACTTCAGAAAAGTAGATACCAAACAGAAGAGGACCCAGGACTGAACCCTGTGGTACTCCACTTGTCAGTGGTCTGAAGCCAGATTTGGAGTCTGCTACTTTCACAGTGTGGGTTCTCTCAGTGAGCCAGTTGACAACCCATCTTGTGACATAGGGATTTATACCTAGTTTAGCGAGTTTATCTATAATTCCAGAGTGGGAATCAAAAAGCCTTGGCGAGATCTAGATAGGCTGTGTGAACCACCTTACCCTTGTCTACATCTTTGGTGACTGCTTCAAAGAAGTCTATCAGGTTTAGGAGACATGATCTGCCTTTTACAAACCCGAACTGGGTGGGATCCAGAGTTTGGAGATTACCAATGTCTTTGTTTATATGTTCCATAATGATACGTTACATGGCCTTGCAGACCAGGCTTGTTAGGCTATTGGGGTGGTAGTTTCTGGGGTCCCTGGTGGCTCCCCCTTTGTGGAGTGGAATAACTGTTGCTCTGCACCATTCTGTGGGCACAAAGCCTGAGGTGAGGCTATGACTGAACATGGTGCTTAGGTGGGGTGCCAGTTCATTCTGTAGTTCGTGTGGAATGCAACCTGAGATGTTTACAGGTCCCATGGATGCTGTGTTCTTGGCTTTGGAGAGTGTGATTTTTACCTGTGCAGCCATGATTACAGGAACTTTGCATTCTTTCGGTATAGAGATGGGCCTTTTAGGGGGTGAGAGGGGGGTAAAGTTAGCACTGAACCTATCTGCCAGGATGTTGGCAATATCAGTTGATTCTGTCTATTTAGTGCCATTGTGCTGTAACTCAGAGCAGATCTGAGTGTTGCCATTGAGATTCTTGAAATAGCTATATAATGCTTTATGGTTGTCTTTAGAATCAGTGGCAATTTTGTTTATGTAACTAGCTTTGGAGGATTTTATGAGGGATCTCAGCTTCTTACTGAGGCTGACCAGGGAGTTCCTCCAATCATTGGACTTTACTCTTTTTTGCAACAGTGTCTTTTTTCTGTTGTAGAGCTTGTTTATGGCAGGGGACCACCAGATTGGTTTCCTTTCTTTGAAGGCTAGCATCTTGGTTCTGTTAGGGATAGCACAATCCATGCACTTGTGTAATTGCTTATAAATTGCATTTGTGTAGGATTCAGCAGTCATACCTATATTGTCCATCTGCATGGGTGTCGTGAAGTTTGCCACTTCTGTCTTAAGAAGCGTGAAGTTGGCTTTGGAGAAATTTTTACAGTGGTTTCCCTAATGGGGGGTGGGGGTGGAATGTGGATGTCTAGGGTGATTAGCTTGTGGTCGGATATGACCAACGAGGAATTGACCTCTGGTGTGGAACATTGGTTGCTCATGTTGGTAATGACCAGGTCTAGGATATTGCTGCCCCTTGTGGGGGTGTGGATAAGTTTATCCATGGTGTTGGAATTGATGAATTCCAGAAAACGTTGAGCAAAAGAGTTTGCACATGAGTAGTATATTTCAAAAGTAATGAATAAAATATATCACAGAACATTCAGATCTTCTAAGAGTCTGGGTGCCCCTACTCCCCAGACTGCATAAATGGAAACATGGGGCTCCCTTAATCGTCCTTGACTGTGTGGGGGCCCCACAAAAGCTGTTTCTAGTTGGGGAAAATGAGGAGGAAAATGTATTAATTTTGTGATTATGCTCTTTAACCTGAACAGAGGTTTGATAGGACCCTGCTAGGATAAATCTGATAATGGCCTCTGCTCTCAACTGCATCCATTCTAAAACCAGCTCTGCTCAGAAGATGTGTGTGCACAGAAAACTGCTGTAGGCTGTGTGTGTGTGTGTGTGTGTGTGTGTGTGTGTGTGTGTGTGTGTGTGTGTGTGTGTGTGTGTGTGTGTGTGTGTGTGTGTGTGTGAGGATGGGGGGATTGTGTGATTATTACTTCTTTAATTAAATCAGAGTCAAACCTTAGAGGTGTGCACATGAGGTTATTATAGCTTGTGTTTGGGCTGAGGACAGAGTGTTCATTCTTTTCTTTTACTTTTCTGACAGACCTCAGAGGTGTACAAAGAAGGTTACTATAGTTTGTGCAGGGACAGTGTACTGTCTAGGAGCAAAAAAGTTTTATTTTTCACTTTCCTCACAATCACACTTCAGGCATGTATGCAGGTAGCTGCCTTTCACAGTTTGGGTTGAGGAATGAGGAGGCATACTTTGTATATGTATGTGAGCATTCACTTGAAATACACGACTGTAGAAATTTGACAATTGGCTTGTTAGTTTATTGTGAGTTACTATTTTGTCATCTTTGAGCATTAAGCCTTTGGTACAACCTGGATTAAAAAGTTGGGAAAATGCTCTAAATGTATTTCAGAACATGTATAACCCAATACTTCTGGGGGCTCTGGCTTAACTGAATTATTTCCTAAATGGTTATTATTGTGCTTACATGATCAGGAAAGGTGTGTTGAAAGGACGCAGGGAAATCTGAAGCTGAACACCAACACAATTTCTTTCCATAATCATAATTTCTGTTTAAGCCATGATTGGATGAAAAGGATGTGTAAAAAGAAAAAAAAACTTTAAAATGCACTTCAGAGCATATAGGAAAATATGGTTTCTTGAAAAAGCTGATGAGGAAAGCAAGATTTGAGAAAAGGAAGAAAAAAGTAATCTGCATAGCATCGGAAGCTCAAGATGCGGAGGGTGATCGGGGGAAGATTGGATAGTATGGTGTGTGTATGTGTGTGTGTGTGTGTGTGTGTGTGTGTGTGTGTGTGTGTGTGTGTGTGTGTGTGTGTGTGTGTGTTGGGTGACTGAAACACTAGGCCTAGGGTGTAATTTCACCTAAGTCCAGACCTGTACATAGGGTTCCTGCAATGTATCATTGGTGGAACTAAGTTCCAGTAACTGTAAATGTCCCTTTGTGAGATGGGCCAATGCAGTGTGGTACACAGGCCTGTCGTAATTAAGAGCATTGTTGTTACAGGTCAGTCAGTTTAAAGCATGAACTAAAAGGTTGCTTAGGAGGGGTATCAGCAATAGGGTGATATGTAGACTGGAAGTCCCTAAGGGTCCCCAACTTGACATCTGCTGGGGGACCACAGAATGCTAACACCGGCCCTGATGATACCAGTACTAAACTAATTGTAGTATGGCATGGCCACTTATTAAAAAATATGTGGTGGCCAACATTGCACTGAGAAGGCTGATGGTTAAATAGAACATGGAGGTTAGTAATCTGGATATGAGATTTTATTGACCCAGTAGAAGCAGGTACAACGTGTAGCCACAGTTTTGTATGTTGACATTTTTTTATTTTTTTATTTCAAAAAGTTAATTTGAGTTTAACAAGTAATGAAGACTACAATAATCAAAAATACAATGAACCTGCAGTATAATTGCTGAGAATAAGCACAGAAACCATAACTATATACACTATGTACTAGCTAAAAATATTATTTTCACAAGCATGTTGGTGTAGATATAAAGTTGATAATAACGCTTGTTCTTTAGATGTGTGGAATAACATTGCATTGATAGCAATGATTGTGAAATATATTAGGTATGTGTGGTAGTTACATTTTAAAAGATTATTAAAATAGGATAAATTAAGAGATAATTTCTGAATTTTTTTCTTTGGAAATTGATTGCCACTTTTTTGACAATTTTAGATTTGCTTAATAATTTAAAGCAGTTACAATACTGCAATAAACATTCAGTGACTTTAAGACAGTAATAGATTTTTATAAGCACTGTATTTAATCTCTTCAAAATAAATTTGAGTCTTCTTTGTTGGCAATGATAGTGTTTAAAGATTCCCCAGACTAAGTGTCTAAGGAGTATTAATACAATAATTATATTAGAAAATGAATTTATAATAATGAAAATGTAAAAATAAAATTACATTAATGATTATAAATTGAATATTAACAGTTTCCATGGTGTTCTAAACTTAAAGTGGACTGTCAATTTTTCTGAGGATACATACCTTAATTTAAAAAAGGGCTGTAGAAAAATACAAATATTTGCTCAGTTGATGGTTCTACAGCTATTAAGTATGGACAGTGAATATATTGACTAACTCACTGCCAAGAGTACTAATCAATGTCAGGTTACATCAAGCCCTTTAAATAATGATGCCTGGGTGGAAGAAGACATAAGAAATGGCATAGATATAATGATAGTCTTCTGACAGCTGATGACTGTAAAGAAATAAACTATTCTTGCACTATTCATTAACTGGTACACGATAATTCCTCTTATGCTTTGTCTGCTGATGAATTAAAATGACTTAATAAATTAGTTATTTTTGAACCTTCAAAATGCAATTTTAAACTGACACTGTTGCAATATATCACATCTTTTTGTAGAAAAATCAAATTTAAATCGTGTTTTATTTTTTATTTTTCAAATTCTGATTTTGGTTATGATACATCAGCAGGTTTAATGGACTTCAAATTTAGGAAATCAATGTTTATTCCTCCTTGTAGAAAAAGTAAATAACCAAAACTGTAAGTGCTTTTGGATAGAGTTTTCTCAAAGGGATATATCCGAATGTTTCATATATTTTTTTAATAACAATTTTAACCTGTCTAGAGATGAACAGGCTCCACCTACAAAGTTTGAAGAGAATTAGCAATATTGCAATTGCCAGTTCTGACAAAGTGGGTTTACTCTGGCACAGGATAGAGAAAAAAATGACATTTACTTATCCTTTGTTTGACATTCAAGCCTCTTTACATTGAAATAATGTTGAATTCTGTTCAGAATTATTTTTTTATCCTGCCTTGACTTTTAAATAAGAGTGATCATTTTTTGAACAAGAATGTTTCTAAAAGATATTACATAAAATATATCAAGAATTGGATGTTTGTGATCCCTTTCCTCAATAATTTTGTTTGCTACCAAAATGCATTAGCATCCAATTGATCATTTGGGTCAAACAACAGCCGGTGGAAATAGATCATTCATAGAACCTTTATTGGAGTTTGGGTATTGTGTTTTTGCCCTTTTTCACACAGGTTGGTCATTGCAGAATACAGGATTCAGTGCAATTTATAGGATTAATTAATGAGCTGTTTATTCATTCCTTTTACTTTCGTTAACAAGGTAGGTGGTCTGGTCAGAAGAGCCTTTTCAGCCTTGGAATGGATCTAATGGATAACTACAAAGTACAGACAAAAACATATATTTAGAAATACACCCAGGGATTCAATAAACTCTATGTAGGCCTAGCGTGAAGCCTATATGGAGTTTACAGGTTTGTGCGATGAGCAGTAGTGCTAATTGCATATACATGCCACGCATCGCACTCACACAGATACAAGCGCAGTTTCATGGCCAACAATAGTGTTGCCAGCCAGGAAACCATGTGAAGTAACACAAACACCTGCAGACATTCAGACAGGATTACCTACATGCAAATTAGTTCTGCATGATTGTGTGGACAGCCACAATGACTACCAGGGTTTAATTTAAGGCAATGACTTAAGTTCTAACACATTATAGGAAAGTGTAGTCAGTGTAGAGTACTGTGCTAACCTGTTTTAGTCATACTGAATAAAAATTTTGGTGGTGATCAGCACTGCATTATAAATAATTATTCTGGGGAAGTGTGTATATTGAAAAGGTCTGCACACATGAATTGTAGAAATGAAGACAAGGGAAGAGAACACGTGAAACATGGTAATGTACAGCAGATAAGGGCATGTCAATGTATGGACACTACAAAGACAAGACATTTGTAGCAGGAACAGTGATCACATATGTGCATAATAGAGTATGTACTGCTGTTTATACCTTCTGTGTGGGTATATTCATATCATCATACAGTTATTGTATATTATGTGGCTGTCACACAAGGTCACATATCAATGGAGATGATTGGTTGTAATAATAAGCACCCTGATGATCACTGGAGAGGACATTTATCAAGGACAGTACATATACAATAGGGGGTATGTGCATATTGTGAAGATGTGCACATAATTTGTTGGAATGTAATCTCACCATAGGTCTCAAACAATCAAGATACATAGCAACAGGGTCTATAGTACATGTTCAACAGCTTAGGTTGTCGAATGTCTAAACATCGACACCGAAGAGTCAAAACCTTAAAATTGGGAATGGCCATTCTTTCCTCGGGAAAGAATTTGCTAGGTCTTCGCAAAATAAAATAAACTTCTGAACCCAAGCATAGTGGGGGACTTCACCCCCCGATGTGGGGGGCTGTGCTCCCCACACCCCCCTAACTAAATATATCAACTACGAGATCACTCTACATTGGGGAAAGGGCAAATCCCTGATAACGACCAAGCAAATTATTTCCCGAGGAAAGAATATGCGCATGTGGCCATTCGCGACTTTAAAGTTTTGACTCTTAGGTGTCGATAATTAGGCATTTGACAACCTAAGCTGTTGAACATCTAATAGAAACCCTAGCAACAGGCTTGTGCACAACAGTAGACAGAAGCATGCTCAATCATGGGAAATATCATAATAATAATAATAATAATAATAATAATAATAATAATAATTATACCACCACTATTTTGTGTCAGTGACATAAAGTATATGATTGTGACTTATCATACATGTTCTACATTAACACACATGTACAACTGTAATGATTAGTCATTAATCTATAAGGGTAATCAAGCATACCTTCCACAAAAATTACCACTTTTCAGAGGTATTAAGATGGACAGTGTTACATCTGTAGTTTAAATTATGAGCAAATTTGGTTGATTGGCAAGTTTGCATGGCAACGAAGAAATATGGAAAATCCAACTGCAAAAACTAGACCTGATGAATTCGTCAGCCCACGTCTCCATAAAGCTCGGACAACCAAAAGATGAATACTTCAAATTTTATTTCGCACACAGAAAAGATGTAACAAATTCCAGTAAAAAATACAACGAGTCGTTAAACACTTTCATCTGCTGCACCTCAGACTTCCTCAGAACCATATTTGTAATAACAATAACCTTATTTAAACTTATTTTGGCGCC
The DNA here is from genome assembly GCF_019279795.1 of Protopterus annectens. NCBI lineage: Eukaryota > Metazoa > Chordata > Ceratodontiformes > Protopteridae > Protopterus > Protopterus annectens. The sequence continues at coordinate 450,744,510 of NC_056747.1, forward strand.
AAAGATCACATGATCTCCTGTTGTTACTTAAAGCACCATACTCAAAAGGTTTGCAAGTGAAAATGTAAAAATCCATCTGTTAATATTTTCAAAGCTCAAGCACTCAGATTCAAAAACCACTAAATAATGCATTAGAAGCATACACAACTGTACATGTTTGACTAACCATATTGCAATGTGACAATAAAATAATCATATGCACATCCATAAAAAGTACCCTTTCGTGCACTGCTGTGACTGCTCAATGAACAGTTGTTAACCATAAACAGTGAATAATAAAATAGGATAAAATGGAATAAAATGTGTTATATATGTAATATATATAATATAATCTGATGTTAATATGATAGCCTTGAACATTTACTCCTAAACAAAATAAAATAAAATGACATAAAATAACATAAAATGACACACGATTGGGAAATCTCGTGGTGGTATGTATATTATATAATCATAATTTAATAATCATAATTAATTAAACATAATAAAATATCTATGAGGAAGTTGATTGGCCCATAGTGCTAAGGGGGTCTAGTATATATAATAAGTTAAAAAATTTTTTCTAATATTATAAAATAATATAAATGTTAAAAACTGTCCTTCTATTAAATAATAATTTGATTAATTATATATGATTGAAACGTAATTGATAGTAAGTAATAGAAAATGTATAAAAACTGAATACATGAGTGAATGTATAAATATACAGATACATTATATAAATATAACTATGTGACTCAATAAATAACAAAGTACTAGTATACAAATATGAATATAAATATCAATACATATATAAATATAAATATAAATATGCAATGGTTCTATATAAATATACAAAATTGTTTAAATGTGATATGTTGATACGTGATGATAGTGTGTAACAATCTCGTATCAACAATATGTGAAAAATGTGCAAAAAATGTGTGAATGAATGATGTTGATACTGTAAAAATGGTTAACCATACCACAAATACTGAAGAACCGAGAAATCTTACAAAATTCTAAAAATTTCTAAATAGGAACTAAAGAATAATGTTGAAAGTCTAATATTTAAAAATCTAAAAATGGAATGACATGAAAATGTTTACATATTTAACTGTAGAAAGGGTTTTATACTTATGAAATCGTTTAAACCAGGGTTATTTGTTGCATCACATAAGATCTGCCATCTACTTTCCAATGCTGACAATCTGCACTTCCAGTAGATGGCAGATCTTATGTGATGCAACAAATAACCCTGGTTTAAACGATTTCATAAGTATAAAAAGTTAAATATGTAAACATTTTCATGTCATTCCATTTTTAGATTTTTAAATATTAGACTTTCAACATTATTCTTTAGTTCCTATTTAGAAATTTTTAGAATTTTGTAAGATTTCTCGGTTCTTCAGTATTTGTGGTATGGTTAACCATTTTTACAGTATCAACATCATTCATTCACACAGATTGTTACACACTATCATCATCAACATATCACATTTAAACAATTTTGTATATTTATATAGAACCATTGCATATTTATATTTATATTTATATATGTATTGATATTTATATTCATATTTGTATACTAGTACTTTGTTATTTATTGAGTCACATAGTTATATTTATATAATGTATCTGTATATTTATACATTCACTCATGTATTCAGTTTTTATACATTTTCTATTACTTATTATCAATTACGTTTCAATCATATATAATTAATCAAATTATTATTTAATAGAAGGACAGTTTTTAACATTTATATTATTTTATAATATTAGAAAAATTTTAACTTATTATATATACTAGATCTTAGATATTTTATTATGTTTAATTAATTATGATTATAAAATTATGATAAAATAATAAACATACCACCTGTCATTTTATGTTATTTTATGTCATTTTATTTTATTTTGTTTAGGAGTAAATGTTCAAGGCTATCATATTAACATCAGATTATATTATATATATTACATATATAACACATTTTATCCTATTTTATTATTCACTGTTTATGGTTAACAACTGTTCATTGAGTTTATGGATGTGCATATGATTATTGTATTGTCACATTGCAATATGGTTAGTCAAACATGTACAGTTGTGTATGCTTCTAATGCATTATTTAGTGGTTTTTGAATCTGAGTGCTTGAGCTTTGAACAAGGACATCCGAAGCACTTACAATATTAACAGATGGATTTTTACATTTTCACTTGCAAACCTTTTGAGTATGGTGCTTTAAGTAACAACAGGAGATCATGTGATCTTTGGCGCCAAAATAAGTTTAAATAAGGTTATTGTTATTACAAATATGGTTCTGAGGAAGTCTGAGGTGCAGCAGTAACCACTTTTTTACTGGAATTTGTTACATCTTTCTGTTATTCATCTTTTGGTTGTCCGAGCTTTGTGGAGACGTGGGCTGACGAATTCATCAAGTTTGCAGGGCATATATATGCCATAATCCACACATGCAAGAATGTAACCTATGCCTTTAATGTTGTCAATGAGCTATGTATTGACTGGGTGCATCACAGGAACACATATCACACATGCATCTTATATAACACCCTGAAGGGAGTTCTGCACTGTCAGCTCCTAATGGTTATGCATCACAAAGAATACTTAGGTATGGCCGATAAGATGTGTCACTGTGGCAAAAGTGATACACTCATGAATAAATCATCCCTGGAAGATGTGTGGTGAGGTACATGCAAAAGGGTGCATTGTACTCAATTATTAGTGTGATGATGGCTGAGAACAGTGGGACTATAATGTCTTTTATGTGGATAGCCTGCCCATACTCAGGAGTTATGCTACATACAAGGGATTTATCATCACTGTGGGCACATGCTGGTGGACATTCTGCTTACCATCTACCTGAGAACTGAGATCACATACCACTTGGTCTGCTCGTAGGGGTGTGCTGTCGATATTGTAATTAGCGTGTGTATTTGCTATCATAAAGGAACTTATCATGATATTTGGCTCTGGCAACCAACCTTAGTGTGTGTTAAATACTTTCTCCATTATATCAATACCATTCTTGGATTCAGTTATTGTCCACAATTTGCAGTCATGCACAAAGCTGGTTAAACAAAGGATGTATAAGTTTGTCTTGACTTCTAAGACTCTAATAATGAACAAGAAAGGGCCTAGTACAGAATTCTGAGGTATGGACCTGGTCACTGGACTCTATCTAGAAGTGACTTCACACACATCTACATTATGAGTCCTGTATGTGATCCATTTGCCTACCTACTTGGTGACGTAAGTGTTTATGCCCACTTAAGACAATTTCTCTATAATACCTGAGTGTGAATTTGTGTCAAATGTCTTGGCCAGGTCAAGTTACACAGGATGATAATCTTTTCCTCGTGCATGCCCTTGGTGACCTTCTTGAAGATATCAAATAGATTTAGCAGACATGATGTAACCTTAACAAATCAAACATGGGTTTGGTACAAAGTCAGGGGATTACCTCTGTCATTTTTGATAAGGTCCATGATGACTTGTTGGTCTGTCTTACAGATGAGGAGAGTCAAGAGTATGGGTCTATAATTCCTTGAATTAGGTGATGGTCTCCCCCTGTTCAGAAGGATGACTGTTTCTGTACACCCTTCTGCAAGAACATAAGCTGTCTGGAGCCTGTGTTGAAATAGAGATCCAACTGTGTTTGCTAGGTCAGGTTTTAAGTCATGCTATAGGCAGCCTGGAATGTTGTTTAGGGCCCATTGATTCTGTGGTTTTAGCCTTAGAGAGTGCACAGATGAGCTGCTATCCTAAAAAGATAAACTGATAATGTTTGCATGTATACTTTGGCTGATAGCAAGTGGTGACAGGGGGATGAAGTGTGAGAGAAATTTTCAGCTTGCAGATTGTCTATTTTCTCCAGTTGAGTATGGTCGGTGGCGTTCACAAACAGATCTGTGCTTCATTGTGTATTCCCCTTAACATTTCATATTTATTTAAATAAATGATTTGTGACAATACCTCCAACTACAATTTTAGTTCTGCATCACATGCCATACACTGGTACTGTTCTCACAGTCATACAACTGTACCAATGTCACGTAATTACATCAATTGATCAAAATATGTTTGTGTGTTTCATGGGAAAGCTGTATTTGAGTGCCCTGATGCCATATAAGGATACATTGCAAATGAGTTGGTTGTGGCTCATACAGAACATTTACTGGCACAAATGTTGATAGTCACACATGGCGCTACTGACCACCTCAATAATTCTTGGGAATATCAACACAATTGCACATACAATGAATTTCACAAGGCTGCAATAGAATCATAACATGTAATATTTTTGTGTACATCACAGCATTACAACATGTGGATGAAACAAGACTTATGTGCCCATGTAATCAGTATGAATTTATATTGATGCATGTCACAGAGCATCTAAATGATGGTAGGTATACACATGCACACCTGTGCCATACTGCAAGTGTAAATGTGATGGATGAATGAGAGCTGGATAAAATGTTGATCTACTCCACTACAAAAACACATGCCTTAATAAGCCAACAATATACACAGTTTCGTCCTATGTCAACAGTTCTCTGGAGGCATATCACTACAGCTGATATAGAAGGAATATGTAATGAAATGGCAGCAGCAGCCATCAATACATTATGCACACATACACGCACACACACACACACACACACACACACACACACACACACACACACACACACACACGCACACGTGCACATGCACACACACGCACACACACACACACACACACACACACACACACACACACACACACACACACACACACACACACACACACACACACACACACACACACTCACAGCAGTAGAGTGGGTCTGATTTGAAGATCAGTGTAGGTATATTAGCTGAATTCCATACAGAGTAACAGTAGCACCACCACATATGTCTGACTTTAACACTGTCATGTTGCACTTTATGGAGCATGATAGTATTGTTGTATGTTGAGAAGAACATGTAATGATGAGTGTTTGACATGAATGTGGAGTCACATCTTGGTGTAAAATTGTCTCAAAAACAATAATTTTTGCAAATGTGAGGGGGAATGACTACAGTGAAGTACTGTATAAAAACAAATACTACTCAATTGATTTATGTCAACAGTACACACATGGATTGGCATATTTATGCATTCATCAGTCCAAAAAATATTAAAAGGAAATATTTAACGAGTGGTTTTATTCTACTTTAACTGTGTGTTTCTTTAGCACAGTAAGTTTAAGCAGCATTGCACAGAGATAACTGTACCATCCCATAGGACGTGAAGTGCCATTCACTGTCGCTCAGCAAAGATGTGGGATGCTAAACTCCATGCAAGTGCAGAGGAAGTGAAGGGCTTTATTAGGGGGCATTTCTGCCATGTGTGTGTGGCTTGTGATTCTATTTTTTGACCAGATTAAAGGTGTGAAAATAGGGTAGATTGGAAAGTGGTGAAATGTGGGCCAAGCTGGGGAAGAAATAAGGTAAAGCAATTTAAAAATATGCAGGATGGAATTAGGAAAGAACCATGGCTATCCACTTCTTTAGCATATAATGAGACATTTTTAAGTACAGAAACATAATTGTCAGTATACCCTCAGTCACACATATAATTTATATGATCCTCAGTGCTATACATAGTTATTGTTATTTATAATTATCTTTAGATTTTCAAGTTGAGTTGACAAGCATTAATAACATTCAGAGTTTGCTAGATTAGAACCCTTACTCATATGCATTATGGGCATTAACTTATACCAGCTGCCACAGGGAAGGTTGGAAAACTACTGTATTTTTACTGTCATTACTGTGCAGAGTGCTCATTGCAACTGAGACCTTGTTTGTAAGACCTGCTTATTAGTTATAAATATACATTAAAGAATTGAGTGTTTAACCATGTATGTGTATGACATGAAAGTTCAGAAAATAAATGTTCAATTGTAGAACCATAATTCTCCTGATACCCACATTTAGATATTTAATATATATGATAGCCTGTGTATGCTCAATGCACCTGCTATACATAGTTATTTGTATGTATAATTAATTTTCTGTTGTGAATTTTTATATAAAGTAAAATGGAACAGCATTAATAAAACTTCTGATTTTAGAAAAAAAGTCCAAGTAGCCACTACAACCAAAACGAAATGAATCCAAAAGGCTACTAGCGGAATCACAAAAGGCAGCTGGCTGAATAAAAATAAATTCCACATGAAGGTTTAAAGCGCTAATAGTTCATCTGGACTTCTATCATAAGAACTGCAATTAAATAAAATAACACCTAAATAGTAATAAATAAGTAATACATCAAAACCAATAGGATATATTTAATCCCCAGCCCATTTCCTATGTCATCACTTCCTCAGAAAAAGGAACTGGTTTGAAAAAATACATACACAACAACAATGTAACACAAAATAATAACTTTTGCCACAGTAAAAGCCACCTTAAATTAACACATTCTTATCAAAGCCCATCCTGATAGAAGGATATGTGTTTGATAGGGATGGAAAAGAGTTTCTATCAGTTTTTTGGTAATAATAGCATTGCATATTAATTTTAATGGTGCAAAATATGTATATTGTTTTGTATATTTTTAGTATAATTTACTATAAATTCAATTTCTAAATTATTGTTTTAAAGATTTGTTTTCATGTATTCACTTTTTTTTCTTTTTTTCTTTTTTTTAATTTTTTTTTTTAACTTTTATTGTGTTGTGCATGTATATATTTTTTCAAACCAGTTCCCTTTTCTGAGGAAGTGATGACATAGGAAATGGGCTGGGACTAAATACATGTATCTCATTGGTGTTGATATGCAGTTATTACTATTTAAATGGTGTTATTTTATTATTTGCATTTCTGATGAAGTCTAGTTGTACTAGATGAAAGCGCTAAACCTTCATTAAAAGTGTGGAATTTATTCACGTCTCCAGCGTCTTTGTGATTCCGCTAGTAGCCTTTTGGATTCAAAACTTCTGAATTTGCTAGATTAGAACCCTGGCTCAAGTGTATTGTAGCCTTTAACTTGCACCTGCTGCCACAGGAACAACTAGACAGCAACTGTATATTTTCACATTCATCACTGTGTATGTGTGCTGACCACGATGTAATGCTGCTTGGCATGTTTTCACGGTGAAACACCATACATGATACAATGTATCCTTTTTGAAATTGACAATGTATGCTTGTTGTCTGCAGGTGTTGTGGAAGCATGCTGCCCACCCTGCAATGTAGCTTAGCGTGTTTGTGTGATGGAAGGCAAAAGATGCAATGATGTATCTTTTATGAAAGTGACAATGTCTAGTTGGTGTCTGGGCCATTACTTCATGTTTGTGCAAAGGTGAGCAATACACAATTGAGAAAAGCAAAGCTCAACATGTATTATTATTGTAAAAAATGTTTATTACTTTTCAATTCATCCTATTCCCACATGTGCTACACACACACTTGATTCACAGCTTTAATTTATGCTGTTTTATCATAAAAGCAGCTTCCATTAATTTTAAATTATCTTGCCATTTCACCGTATTTGTGCTAAGCCGCGAGTTGTGCAAATATTAATACATAAAAAAAATTTAAAAAAAAGGAAACATAAACAACATTGCAAATACTTTTTAACACACCTTACAGATTGTTATACGAGTCTGGATTAGAACTGTCAGATCAATGAACTTGCAAAACACATTGGGGCTGACTTACCTCTGTTTGCCACAGAAACAACTTTACAGTAGTACTGCAAATCATTGTACATACAAGCAAGTTCCATTTCCTCCACAGCATTAAGAAGACTTATACACCTGTACACTCTCACTTATTTGTATGTGTTGCTTACATATTTAGTGCAATGAGTGATCACACAAGCAGTTATGAATTTTGTTTTTCACCAATGCCTCTCCTTCTTCTCTTTATATTGTGTTCATTCTTCCCTTATCTGTGCTGTACTCTCAGACATGCGGTCTTTTTATTTTCCATTTGTTTACCAGGATGGTCTGACCAGGACAGTGCCCATTTTCAGCGGAGGCCTGGGGAGAACAGCTCCAGTCTAAGCTTACATAAAAATTATCACAATAAGTAATAGAAATTGTAAACACAACTGACACAAAAATGAGTGTTAACACATTTACAGCATAAAATTGTAAAAAAAAAATATATACATAGTATCAAGTGGAACAAGTCTTTAAACACTCGAAGACAGAGAAATATATGGTTGAACTTATATATATGTGGAGAAACATAACATTAGTTCAGAAATTAAGCAGGGAGAGAGAATCACTTAGGCAAAGTAGTGCACAGTTAGTAATATTTAACTACTTATAGAGAAGTAGTGTAGTTAGAAGGGATATGTTAACAGAGTTAGTACGTACAGCCAAATTGTTGAAAGCATTTATAACAATTGACTAATGTGGTATTGTTTTGGGGTGGGGAGCCAAGTACCATTTGTGTGTTGCCACAACAAAAGTTGTTTTCAAGCGGCTTGCTCTTGAAATTGTATAGTCATCCTGTTCTTGCAATGGCAAACAATGTCTTACTCCATTGATATTCCTTATTTTGGACCAAACATTGGTTTGTGTGTGTGTATGATATGGTACAACCACATAACCTTACATCTGAATAATTGAACTGTGTGTCTTCAGTGATTAATGCTGAAAATATATATGTGTGTATAAGCAGGAATTTAATTATGTGATATTTATATGTTCTATCCTTCTCTGTTTTATGCCACCTAGGATTATGGCACTCAAGTGTAGCAATCCACATAACCCCCCTTTCAGTGACTCTGAAAATGACATCATAGTGCAGACATTCAGGTGCCATGGTGCCTTTTTGCTTGAGAGAAGACTTGGGGATATGGCTGCCAGAATGCAGATTTGGAGCCAGATAGTCAGTGACATAAATAATGTAGGAAGGTGCACCAGGACATATGATCAAGTGCATCATAGGGCCACTGATATGATTTCATCAGCTTGGAGGAGAGCAACTGCAGTTTCCCGTGAACAGCTGGCTATGGGAGGGGAGTGCTGCTACAGAACCACCACTGACATTAAAAGAAGAGTGGAAGCTGCAAAACATGTGACTGATGTTGGTGGTGATGTATCTGGGAGGACAAGTATGCACCAGGAGGATCTTCCAGGTAAGCTTCCATATGCCAAGTAAGATTTTCTTGTATAGTACAATATTATAAGTAAAAGTTCATGTGATTTTTATTTATTTATTTTTGGGATGAACCTATTAATAAACTGATACAGTTAACACATTTTTTGTTCATTACACTTGGGCTTTGGGTGGATGTGTCAGCTATGTTTCAGTTAAAAGTATTGTTAATGGACATATAGGCAAATATTTTGTATTATCTGTCCCTTGTGCTATTGCAATTGTGATGATTGTTTCCTTACCTTGCTTAAATTCTTCCAGGACCATCTGTCATTACAAGTGTGGAGTCATCTGCACATAGTAAGCCAAACATTTTTACTTAATTATTGATGACCATTTGTCAGAAATATGCATTTATCTGTAAGTGTGAGGTGGGTGTCATGAGTTTGTGTGTGTATTGTTGTACCATGTGCGATAGTGGCACCAGTGTTAATTTGTTATCATATATTAAATTTTAGTTAGACATTAATTCCTTTCCTATGTTTGTTGCTTATTATCACAGGTGATCTTGACAGTGGAAGTATAGGACTCTTACCACACGATGTCATAGTATTGGTGGACTCTGATGATAATGGTGGCCAAACACAGGCACAGTTGGGGGGAGGTGCAATGGTTGAATCTGACTGAGGTTGACAGCCATCTCCTGTACTTCCATCAGATGCAGCAAGTAGGCCTATGCACACCTATTCCAGTTAGCCCTCAGATATAGGACAGGTGGAGGGTATTGTGGTTACTGAGGCTTCAGTGCAGGTTGACTCTGGCCATAGCCAAAGTGTAGTCGAGGTGCCACACAGGAGGGTTGCTATGGGTGCTCAGAGGAGGCCAGCTGTCCACCTGCTCCTAATATGTCTTTATGTGCCACTCAAAGTATGTTTAGGGCCATCACAGAGGTGCAGACACATTCCAACAGGGCCTCCGAGAACATGCTTAAGGTTGTTGATGTGGCACAGGCTGACATGCATAACTGCCTCCACCATGTGGTTAATTCAATGGACTGGATGAATGACATGATGAAATGGGCAATGTCTATGATGGAACATCTGCTGGGAGGGGGATGGAGTGCTCGTGGATGTAGTTTGGCAGCATCATCTGATGGTAGCTAATGTGGCCGTGCCCAATCATGCTTCCATAGTGGCACTACTTTCACTTCTCTGTCAGTGATTGAGGTGTCCACACTCAGATGTGGTAGGCCATGGGGTGGTGGTCCTGGGCATACTCGTGAGGACAGCTCATCCAGCAGACATCAGACATGTTCAGGTAGCAGCAGTGTATCTGAACTTGGGCATAGATGTGCCAGTGCAACTTCTGGTAGATGCAGAGCCAGTTCTCATGGTTGGGGTGATGACAATGAACTCTTACCACTACCATGCACTGCTCACACCTGTCCGACATACCAGGATGCAGAGCTAGCACAGAGCCTGGCTGTGTTCATGTAGACACTCACACATTTCACCTTGAGTGCCCATATAGACACACACACACACACACACACACACACACACACACACACACACACACACACACACACACACACACACACATGCACACACGCACAAACACACACACACACACACACACACACACACACACACACACACACACACACACACACACACACACACAAAACAGTTACATGGGCTATTTGTGAGGCTTACAGTTTATTCCGTTTCAGTGGCCATTTGATACTTTATCAAAATTTCTGTCTGCCTGTCTTTTTTACTCACATGCACTCACTACCTTTTATGTCAGCCTTTTCCTCCTGCCTCCCCCTTCCCAAACAACACTGTGCAAATGATGATAACTGCGCCATATCCTTGATTTTCTGTCTTTTGGATTCAAGGATGCATAAGTCTTTTGCCTGATGCCCAGGGTGCATAACTGACTGAGTGCTTTTATATATATATATATATATATATATATATATATATATGTATAATATATATATGTGTGTGTGTGTGTGTGTGTGTGTGTGTGTGTGTGTAAGTAACATGGGAATCTTTGATGCATGAGGCCTCTTAGTGGATAGAGAACACATCTATTCACATAAGTCAGTCCCATATTGATGTCATTGCTGTAAAAAATCACCCACCTTCTACTTAGTTACATTAGCAAGTAATGGTATGCAAGGATATGCCATTCATTTGTGTTCTTAGCCATTTCTTTTCATATTTCAGGTTCAGCACTTATTTTGATAGTCCTGTAGTTATAACAGTTTTAATTTGAGACTGACTCTGCATGATGCTAGCAGTACACATCCATTACATGGGTAAGTAAAGGTGGTGAGCATTGCCTGGCATGAATGTCATTGTACGTATGTGAATAGAGTGAAGATTTTACCCCCTTAAGTGGTGAGCGTGTGTGCTGTCCATTGCCTCTTGGCTAGGGCGAGGGCATATTGTGCACGCCTACATCTACTGACACCCACAGTGGCTGGTGATTCTCTTGCTGACTTTTCACCTGTGTGTGGCTGTGGTGATCTTGCCAGTGGTGGTGGGATGTGCGCTCCTTCCCCTTGGTGTTTCTGCTGAAACTGTTTTATCAGAATAATATTGTGAGGGATGGCACAGACAGTGAAAATTGCAGTAGAAGTATGGAGATTGTACTGCAGGGCTCCTCTGGATGTTTGTAAGCACCAGAACTATCACTTCAGCAGCCCAAACACATACTCTGATAATTCTTGTTTGAGCACGTGCCTCATTATAGCTTTCCTTGGTGGGTGGGTGTGCATTTTTGATGGGCATCATCAGCCAAGGCTTGAGTGAATAACCTGCATCCCCCAGTAAATTACCCTTTGGGATATCCCCCTCTAGATAACTTCTGATAGAGTTGAGAGTTGTGCCAGATAAAGGAATTGTGGTAACTACCTGGGTTGCCAGCACATGCATTCAGGATGATTCCCTTAGCATTATACATGACCTGGCAGTTAATGGAGTGGAATCCCTTTCTGTTTATGTACACCCTTCCTTGTTCCTCAGGTGGTTGATTTCAATGTCTGTGCAGTCTAATGCACCCAGGACTTCAAGGTAGTGTGTTACTGGGTAGAAATCCTGCATAGTTGTAGCTCTATCCTTGGGTGTACAGGGAGAAATACAGGGAAAATGTATGTAGTCACTGACATGTTGTAGCATAGCATTCAGGAATTGAATTATCATGGATGCTAATGCCTGTGACACCCCAGCATATCCCCTGTTGGTCTTAGAAAGGTAGCTACACATACCTTAGTCTCCACAGGTATTGGTTCTCCTCAGTTTTCCCTTTATCTCAGTTGAGGACAGCAGAGGTTGCAGAGTTCCTGTAGTGTGTGTCTCTATCCACCATACAGTACTCTACACTTTCTACCTCATGCAGACCATGAAAAGTTAAAAGGGGTCTAAACACCCTTCGTCTTGGCTGAGGTCTATTAGCAGCAGCAGTATAGACTTGGCTCTGTTGCACATAAACATGTATAAGAGCAACAGCAGCCCCTAACATTCTTTCCATGTAGATTAGTTTCCGTGACTGTATTCCAATAGGCTTTGGAATTTGCAGGCAAAACCTGCAGTGAGTCTACAAGATTGCTTTATAGCTTGTTGAATAGCTCCATGGATTAGCATACAATTCAGCTGCTTATACTGTAATTCACATGCCACAATGGTTACCATGTTTGTGTGGCTCTAAATGGTGTGTAGAACTGCTTACTGAATACAAAATGGTTAGCTGTCATATGTGTGTTGCTGTTGGGTCTATATTACATTATCAAAGTTTCAAAACTTTGAATCTGATATGGTCGACACCATATAATCGAAGTCGTGAAACACAACAACCTACAAAAACAAACCATTTAAAGACTCTAAGCAGGGGGACAAGCCCCCCTGCACCCCACACACACCCGCACTTAAATACACCAACTCTGAGATTGCACTACAGTGCAGAAAAGGGAAATATTCCCTTTCTGCACTGTACGGAGATCTCCATTAAAAGATTTGAAGTTTAAAGACTTCGATCATATGGTGTCGACCATATCAGATTTGAAGTTTTGAAAATTCGATCTTCTGATATAGACCCTTGTTGTCTTAGTGCACCATGTAAGCTTTTTGGAATCTGCAACACAGAGTAAATACAAAGTATTGTTCATTATAAATATTTCAAATACATATCAAGAAGCAATGAGAAAGCATAACATTGCTTCCGGTAATCAAATATGATACATGTAGTTCAAATGAACTGAGATGAAATACATATAAACAAAATCATCAGATATATAAAATAGCTACTTTCAGTGATCTGCATGGATTTGAAGTTTTGCTGAGGTATATAACAGTTTACACTTAATAGCAACTGATGACAGACGTGAGAGGATGGATTTCACCTATGTCTCAAAAGAGTTGCATTTATTTTTGCTGATTTGATGGGTATGAATGGAGTTTCTGAAGTGTTTCAGGTTGTCAATTGTCTAATATATTATAGTTACACCAGAGATGGTTATTGTGTATATTGGATGTTACAAGCATGTATACTAGTATTCCACTTTGGGCTGGTATTGCCATTAAAATGTACTCTACACTTTTTCTAGAATTTGGTCTGCAACTGACATATCATGTGTTGACTATGAATATGTTTTATTTGTATATAAAAGTGTTACCTTCAGAAACAAAGAATGTCTATGGCAGCTTCTTTATCCCCTATTTATGGGAGTCCTTGAAAGCAACTCATTTGTGTTGAAACAGATAATTTATGTTTTGAAGTCTATTGATATGTGCTGTGGATTTTTGGATGACTGTTGGCAAATTTGGAGATCTAATGAAGCAGAATTATTGGAATTTGTAGAATATCTAAATGAGAACAAATGGAACTACAGTTTACTACTATATATTACTGGATTGATATAGATTTTTTTGGACATTGCAATTCAAAAGAATCAGTATTGGAGTTTTGTTACAACATTGTTTAGGAAACTCTTCAGCAGAAAAAAAAAATATCTCTTTTACAAGCCAACAGTTGACATCTGTCAGATACCATTTGAAACATTTCAAAGTCACATGTTTTAATGATACAACAAACCAGTCCTACTGAACATGACTTTAATACATCTGCAGTTTATTTATTTCGCTGTTTTGCTCATTAGGGCTATCCGAGACTGTTTCAGGCTAGGCAACAAGCTGCTACGACACCTACATTTCATAACTTACATATTTAGTAGCAAAAACACAGAAACCTGATCTCTACCACGATGCAACCAAATAATCAGTTCAAACTCAGTCAGTAATCCATAAAGTGAGCCAATAAACGTAGTAAATGCAGAATAAAAAGTTCTTTAATCCAAATAACAGTGGGTAACGGTAAGCGCTTTCGCGTGGGCACAACCACGCTTCATCAGACAATGAATAGCCCCACAAACAAAGTTTAAATAGCATGAAAATTAAAAACAAACCTAATTAAGCTAATTAAATCAATTAGCATTTAAAAGGAAACAGTCAAGCAACCATCAAAAGGTTCTTAAGCTAAGAAGTTTTTTAGCAAAAATATGTAAATTCATCAGGAACCTCAATACAAAATATCTAACTATAAAGTACTTAGAAGACATATGTAGTCTAACATAATTACAATAAAAAAATGTGCAAAAAGTGCATTCAAGTGTAGATAAATTTAAAAATGCTAGCAGTAGAAGAATCTCCGAATGCAAGTCTACCGAATGTAAATGTCTTAATAAGAACGCTAAATACTATATTACTGGTTCTAAAACATAAGGTGTCATGAATACAGACTTTTAGTTAGCTAACTATAAAAAATAATGATATTACAATAAATAATGGTAAATATTTTTTCTCAAGCTAGAGATATTTTAAAAGCCGATCGCATCGGTTTCAGTTGCGATAAACAACACATTTAAAAAGCAGCAACAATCTACACTCATTACAGAACTCCAAGTAATGTTATTTAAAATCTAGGTTAGTTGCTATTAGTAACTATACACATTTAGAAGGCAGGTAACTTCGGTTACTATCAGTACCTACCACTATCAGTATCATTGCAGAGCGGAAGTTGCATTTTGAGTAGGTATAATACAGATATTTAAATTAGCAGATTAAGCGCTGCAGTAGTTACTGAATGCTAACCGATAGTTATAAAAAAGTGCATTTCACTGCTATATATTTTAACAGCTATATAAAACATATAACTAGCTTCAGTTGCAGTAAACATCCTTACAGAACCAAAAGAAGATTTAGAATAGCTGTAGTACACACAACGAGGCTATAAAGTTGCTATAGCGATAAGCTTTCAGAAAATTTTTTAAAGAGCTCTGTGAAAATATACACAAATATAGCTAATTTATCCATGTGGAATACTGATATCTCTTAGTGACAACTTATGTTAAGCGATTAATTATTAGGTTTAGATATAGCTTGACTTACAGGACATGACTTAACATTAAAAGCAGAATTATATCAATCACTATATTAACTTCATAAATGCATAGTTGTTATTACATATAAATATTTAAATGAAATTAAATAAAATATAGTACTAATAAAGACCTAAAAAAGAAAAAAAATATCTCTTTTACAAGCCAACAGTTGACATCTGTCAGATACCATTTGAAACATTTCAAAGTCACATGTTTTAATGATACAACAAACCAGTCCTACTGAATATGACTTTAATACATTTGCAGTTTATTTATTTCGCTGTTTTGCTCATTAGGGCTATCCGAGACTGTTTCAGGCTAGGCAACAAGCTGCTACGACACCTACATTTCATAACTTACATATTTATATGATTATTTTGGAAAACTTCAGCAGCATATGAAAAAGACACTAGCTAAATTAGGGGATAGTTCTTTTAGATTTAACATTACAGTGAGAAGTCTCCCTGTGGATATTTTGGTTGATAATTTATCAGCAGTGTTACAGGAATTATTATCTTAATTTGTGAGCCTACCTTCATATTCCCAAGGATGCATCTTTAAGCAAGGCCATATAACTCCTCACACATTAGTAAAAATGTGTCCAGGCTGGTATATGTTTGCTTAGTAAACTGAGACTGACCATATTTTCAAGACTGCCAAACTGATCAAGTGGAAAAGAACCAGACATTCTATAAGACAAGACCTTGCAGATGTAAGATTAGTAAAATGTGACGAAGCATGACTCCATTGAAAAAGGAATTAAATATAGTATGGGATGTTCCTCTACATTGTTGTTCACTAGGAAAAGCAAAAAGTAAAGAGTTGACAATATATTTCAGAAAAGATTATTTGCACTAGGCTTTTTAGGTATCACTGATGTATTTTTGCTTGGTCTATGAATGGTCATATCCATCATTTACTTAATGAGATCATTATGGCCCAGGAGTTGCATTGGTTTACTCATGTTTGCAATAATACCATTTTAGGGTGGATGTCATGTCTATTTATCATTTCTTGTGAATGTGGATTTTCCCTCATTAATATTTGTTAACATTTAAATACTCTACCTGTTGCTAAATGTATTATACACTCAAATTACTTATCTTTGGGATAGTCAATTATATGCTGTGTTTTGTGAAACGGCAAATTCTACTTTTAGAAAAATAGTGGTGTTTGCTAAAATTTCCTTCTATTTTTTTTGTCAAGGTGATTATATCTTCTAGACTTGTGTTATGGTTGGAGGAGATCTGTTTTTGCTATTGAAAGTTATGTTAAAAGCCAGTCTGTGTTATTAAAAATGGATATGTCCTGCACAAGTTTACTTTAGCTTTGTATATATGTTCTTCACAGGGTTTTTAACCTCTTAGGGAGAAAGGAAAATCTGCGCTGAAGAAGTATAAAATGCTTTAATCAAAAACAAGTAAGGAAAAGCTGCAGGCTGCAGCGAAGTTATAGCAGATATGCTCAAAATATTATTGCAGAAATTGCTTCTGAGGGCACTCATCACAGTATGGAGACAGAGTATATCTCAGATGATTGGAGAATAAGTTTCTAGTGATACTGTACAAGAATAAAGGGGATATTCACTACTGTTGGCAGTACAGACATATCAAGTTCCTATTACTTTATGAAAGCACTGCAGAAAGTGATTGGTAAATTAATATGCAGTGTAATAGAAAGAAAGATGGGAGATTAGCACATTGGATTCTGATCAGGATGCAGTCCAGCCAACCTGATGTTTGCAATGAGATAGACAGTAGAAAAGAAGATGGGGAGGGGAAGGAGTCCAACTATGCAATTCTAAACTTAAGAGAAAGCATATGCCAGTGTAACACCACAGCTGATTTGGGGAGTCCTGTGATAGTTTGAAGTCTCAGAAACCATGACAGAAAAGTTGCAGGCTATGTACAAAGACCGAATGACTCGAGCATGAACAGTATTCAGACTGTCTTAGGAAGCTGGGCATCAAGGTTCAGCTCTGTGCCTACTTCTGTTCATTCTAGTGATGGAATACATCAACAAAAAGGTCAGAGGGGGCATTTTAACAAAACTGCAGAGTGCAGAGGACAATGCTTCATTACAAGCAGAAATGATCAGGAAATGGAATACAAAACCAAAGCAAAATGGGTCGAAACTGTATACAGGGAAGACAGTGTTCATAGAAGACTGTGGTTATAACAGCAAATGAAAGAAATCAGAAGGAGCTGAAAACTGAGATAGAAGGGAAAATTGTGGAAGAAGTTAACTTTGCATATGTTGGAGGTGTGGCTGAGGAGAAGGAAGTACAAAAGAAGCCCAAGCTAGAATCAGAGGTGCTACAGTCAACTGCACACAGTGTTGGGATAGTGTATGATAGAAGAATGATGAAGTTGAAAAGTAAGGTATCCAAAACAGTGGTATGACCAGTGCTTCTGTATGGTACAGAAGTACAGCTAGTGAAGAGAGAGCAGCTGAGGAAGCTAAAGGTGATGAGATGGATAGCAGGATGCACACTTTGGGATAGATGAAGAAATGAGGACATGAAAGCAAAAGATGAAGTAGCTCCAGTTGCAGAGAAAGTCAAATAGAACAGATTATGATGGTTTAGCCGAGTTCAGGAAAGCAGGAGATGCTTTGATAAAGCAGATTTGGGAGAGGCGGGAAGAAGGCAGATGGAGATGAGGAAGTCTTGCCAAGAGATGAATGGCTTGCTTGAGAAGAGACATGTGACAATCATTCATGACTGCGGAAGAAGGTGGGAGAGTGTGTCTGAAATGAGAGAGGTGGTGAAGGTAGGCACAACCCCCAACCCCCCCCCAAAAATAGGAAAAGGGAGGGGTTGACGATGGTGATGATGTAAGCATGGAACTTAGTATACACTTATTTAGCAGTCATATTTGGGTAAATTATTTCTGATTATCTGTCATTGACATGGATGCAGCAGTTGCATGTCCTGTTTCAATATCAGTACAAATATTATGGAAATGAATGTCTTTTGTTAATTGCATTTAAAGATTTAAATAGATCAGGGTCTTGTGGGGCTGGTTGTAAGAGTTTACAGAAGTTAGGGTCTTCGGGGCATGGTCATAGGGGTTTCCAGAAGTAAATGTAACCTTTCTTCCTTATTCTCTTATTTTCTTTGACATTCTGCCATGTTATTGTTGAATATTTTAAGTCACTGAAAGTAAAACACTAGGATGGATCTTATGGAGGGTAAAAATATAGATATGCGAGATTATGAAATGAATGATAAATCCAGCTAAATGTTCCCTTTCTTTTGGTTATTTTATCCCCTTGTGAAGGTTTGGGGCTAAGAGTGCTGCTCATTCTCCTTCAAAGCAAATCTACAAATAGCACTATACCCATATACAAATAATCAAACTGCAGCTTAATGGTGCTGTTGTTAAAAGTTCTTAGATTTTGATGTAAATGCCCAGTATTATCTTGTATATCTGAATCTCTGTAAACTGATACAAAAAGAGTTTAGTTATGTGTGGAAATGTTTCGGCTATTGTACACATGCTTCATATGTATGTAGAATTATGAAAGTTGTCTAATTTCTGCAATGAGTGTACATCTACACATGTCTCTCAAGAACTTTCAAAAAGAGTTTGTGATGGTTATGGCTGAACTCCTCTTGCTAGTAGCTTATCAAAACTTTTAAAGACTTGAATTCACTCTGAGGGCATCCTTATATGGGCACTCTGTTCTGGCTTTTATAAGTTCGGAAAGCTGGAAGATAGGATAGTCAAAAAAGGGGGAGAAAGCGGTCAAGGGAAACACAAAAGTAACACATTTACAGGAGAAGGTGAGAGAATATGGGTGATATTTTTTAATAGGGTAGACACCCATTTTTCCAACTACATATTTGTAAGGAAAGTTGGCAGAGTGTGTAGAAGAGAGGGGAGACTTGTGACAGAACCATAAAAGATAGGTAACACAGAGAGGAACAGTATGCTGGACTAACAAGTGGAAGGGGGAGATAGACATACAGATGGTGGATAGACTCCGGGGGTGGTGATGAGGGTCTTGCACACAGTACCATGCTGGTCTGGCGAGCCTCCAATATTCGACTGCCCTGATGGTTCTGGACAAGTGGGCCCCAGTGGTGAAGAGGTCAATGCCTCTGGTGCCCCAGTGGTCAGGGGACATTGAGTATTACACCTGGTGGAAGAATTGTTTATAAAGGCCCCCTCTGTCTCTCTATTGCCATCTTTACTACATCCTCCAGCTGGCTCTGAATTTCAGTATGCTGACTGTCCAGACTGCCATGCTTTAGATGCCCACATAAGTGGAGCCACTGCTCACACCCTGTGAAGCATTTCCCAGGTGGGTGTGGTGGTGATCTGTCCTGCACCTGGGTCAGCTGGAGTCAAGCTGCTAGTGGTTCTACTGCACCTTCAGAAAAAAAGAACAAAAATATTGAAAGAAGAACAAAAAACAAACATGAGAAAGGAAACAAAAAGAGATAAACAGAGACAACAAAATGACCTATACATGTTTAATAACAACCCCCTCTCTTTTGGTGGCAGAAATCAGAGCAGTAATATTTTTTATTAAGGCTGTTAAACTATTAGTAGTGAAGTATATGACTACAATTAGTAAATAGTGAAAACTGCTGGTTCAGGTTCATGGCTTGTAGCACTTTGAAGTATTCATCTTTGTAATATTGTATTTTCTTTCCTTTAACTTAATAACTATATGAATTTCTGAAATGAACTGACATAACCTTCATTGCATCTGTATGAACTGACCAGTTAAGTTGCAATCTATGGTTAAATGATTTCATTTTATTTTTATTTCATTTGCACATTTTTATGTTCTTGTTGATCATAAACCATAACTGTGATTGTTGGGAATCCACCATTCCTCCCTCCACTGGTAGTATGTGAGCTCATAAACAACATAATCTGGTTGGGAAAAGAAGAGAAAACAGAAAAAAAGAAGCAATTACTGGTTCTGATTTTGTGTGAAGTATGCTTAAAAGAAGTGCAGTATTTAAAACTGTATCTACAAACCTTTTCCATACAAGTTTGGTTAGACAAATAGCTGTGCACTTTCTGCTGTGTAACCCCTCTCACTTTGCTTTATCCTGTCCTCCATAACTTCTTTGTTAGCAAATGAGACATGTAACTCTGTAAATGTAGACAATCTTGTAAAGCATGGGGCTAAAATATAATCTTACCCCATAGTGCTTTTTTTAGGCAATGCCAAAATGACAAACCTTCTGATATAACAAAACCAACCCAATTGAATCTAATGGTGTTACTTCTCAATGCCAGGAGACAAAAATAACAAACTCCATGCTTTCCAGACTGTCTTCACTCTGAAGAATGTGAACATCTGCGCAGTTACTGAGACATGCTTTAAAGCTGCGGAGAACACCCTGGCAGTGCAGTCTACAATGCCTTCCACATATTCATGCCAGCTACTGCACAGGCAGGGGCCAAAGGTGGAGGTGTCTCAATCTATGTCAACAACAAACTTAACTCACCTCAAGACTAGTCAAACAGGATGATGCACTTGAGCTTCTCTGCATCCAAATTTCCTTAGGCAAAGCCCCATATCATACCCATGCAAGCTATAGGTCATCCTCTATGACCCATAATGCATACTTGGACTTACTAGAAACCATCATCATTCACCCCATTGTCATATTCATGGATGACTTTAACAACCCCATTATTAACTGGGTTACTTACATGACCCGAAAGTTACAGGCCCAGAGATTTCTGAACTTTGAAAACGAAAACAAATTGGACCAGATGGTCTATACATCCACTAGCGGTGCAATCATATTCAATCTAGTACTTGCTAACACAGAAGAATGCTGTATCCACCTTATATAGTGTCCTCTCTGGTAAGGTCAGACCACAAAGCTTTCTCTTTTGTAATAAAAAATCAGTTCTGAGACCCTGGCTAACCTCATAACATTTAGAAACTATTTTAAGGCAAACTTTCTACTACTAAGTGGTAATCTGTCAAAATTTTCAAGCCACCTCAAACCTTTAGAACGCATCTGCCAATGTGAAATTGTTCACAGAATCCATGTACAGTCACGTCAATATATGCATAGAAACATTTGTGTGCCTACTAGAAATGAGTATAGAACTAACTCAAAAAAACAAAGCACCCTTGTGTAATCCAAAGATAAACAGGTTGTTTGACAAAAGAAAAAAGGGGTCTATATTAGAACATTGAATGTTTAATAGTTCGAATCACTAAAGGTCGACCCTTAATGATCGAACTATTAAAACACTGAATGTTCGTAAAAAAAAAAAATTCAAAAAAAAAAAAAGAAAAACTAAAGGGTGTAGGCAGGGGGGCAAGCCGTCCTGCACCCCCCACACCCCCTGCTACTTAAATATACCAACTGCGAGACCACACTACATTGAAGTAAAAGGAAATCTCCCCTTACGGAGATTTCCGTTTACACGTTCGAGATTTCGACAATGTAATATAGACCCAGAAAAAAGTCATAGCCAAGATTAGAAAGTGCTAGACCCAGCATGATAAAGCACTCTCATCAATCTAAACAAACAACTAAGAGGCCAAATTAAGTCTACTGAAATCAAATTTGACATAAAGATAGCCTCCCTGGCAAAGAAGAACCACAAGGCTTTTTTTAGCTATGTCCAAAACCTCAAAGGCAGCATACAGCAGTGTGCAGAACTAATTGTAAATGGATCCAAATACACAGAGCTGAAAGATACAGGACATCTGCTGGCTGACAAATTCAGCTACAGTTTTACCATTCTCTCTTCCTTGGTCAGCCCCCCAAGAAATACCATCAAACAGCTCCCTCGCAACTATCACTAGGGAGCATATCCTGGATGCACTGTCTAAGGCCAAAAAACTGCATTGATGAGCCCTGATAATATCCCCAGGATACATCCTAAATAGCCTGAAGCATGGCCTATTGGGACCACTTGAGCAAGTTTTTAACCACAGCCTCCAGGCAGTCTTTGAGTCATGGAAGTGGAGAACTACAATGGTCATCCCTCTGCTCAAGGGTGGGCCATCAGCTGACCTTGGGAACTGCAGACTCATAAGTCTAACTAATCTTACATGCAAGCCATGGAAAAAAATAACATGAAAATGATTACTAAAGACATTGAAAACCTTCACATACTGGATCCAACCCAGTTTGTTTTGTTCAGTGGTATATCATGCCTACTCAACCTGATGGAGTTCTTTGAGAGGGTCACATAGGCAATGAATGAGGGCAAAATGGTGCATACTGCCTACGGTGATCTGGCTAAGACATTTGATACAATACTCCACTCAAGCATTGTAAATGAACCCATGGATATAAGCATAAACCCCTGTGTTATATATTATGTTCTGGATAGCCAGCTGGCTTTCAGACAGGACCCAGAAAGTTAGGATAGGGGTGGCCACCTCCACAAAAGGCTTGTCATTAGTGGAGTGCCTCAGGGCTCTGTGCTGGATCTACTTCTACTTCTTGGAAGTCAAGGCCAATGTCAATGGCCTTTAGCTGACCAAGTTTGCAGATGATTGCAGTCCAGCAACAGTCATAGAATTCCCCAAGGCACTAACATCCAACAGGAAAGACTAACATAGACAAATGGCTGCTGCCAAAGCCACAGCTTAAAACTCAATGCCAAGAAATGCATAATAGTACCCTTTGAGAAGTCAGCCACCCTAGGAAATTACTTCTTCAATAACAGTTCTATTCTGTATGACTGAATGTATTTAATGTTAATGTGAAAACACAGGCAAAAAATGTTTGAAAGTACAGAATACTGAACACAATAAATATTGAGGTAAACAATATAGAGAAAGGAAAACTATTTCTTCTCCCGATATTAACACTAAAAACTATCCTCAAATTTGTCTGAATAATGGCAGCATTACAGGAAGGTTTTTATTAAGGTAGGGTGTATGGTTAAGGTTGGGGGAAGGGACAGCATTAGGGTAGGGTCAGCACCCATTACTAAGGGGGGCTGGAGTCCTCCCCTACACTACCTTAGTAGTGGATGTTAATCCTAATCCTAACACTGACCCTTCCACCAACCCTAACCCTACACCTTAGACTAATAAAAACCTTCCTGTAACACTGTTACTATACAAGACACACTCATACATATAAACACACACAAACAGAAACTGACAACACTAAATCTATCTCCATACCGAGCCCTGACCTAAACCCTAAAATACACACGCTTGCACAAAACAATACAATACCTGTTCCTCCCCTATTCCTAACCCTAAGCCTAACTAGCAAACACATGTACAAACACTCTCACCCCCTCCAGTCCCACTCATCTGATTCAACAAAACATAATAACAGCATTTGCATTGCTCAGCTATCCATACCATTGACATTAAGCACCATTCCCTGCATTTTTCAAACATTCATTTGGTTGACAAATGCAGGGTGCATTTGTCAACCAAATGAATGTTTGAAAAATGCAGGGAACCCAACAACACACTCTTAAGAGTAGAACTAGTAGTCAAGGAGTTTGATAAGTATGTAAATAGTAACCTAGATTTCAAACAACATGTTTCTGAGGTAGTAAGGAAATCATTCTATATTGCTGAACTTATAAGCAGGGACATGGCATCTCAGTCCAAGGAAGTCATTGTTGAACTGTATTCAGCCCATTTCAGGCCCATCATTGAGTGAAACTCTTCCTTCAGTATATTGTTGAACAGGAACATGCAACAACTGGAACATTCACAGATGTTCTGCACAAAAGGATTGCAAGGCGTATACTGCATGTCCTATGTAGATCACCTCAAAATCCTATCTCTATACTCTGCTACCTACAGACTGTTGAGAGACGAGCTATGCCTGGTGTACAAGGCATCCTTGGATCCCCCTCTGATGAACCTTTTGGGTATATGCAAAATGAATGGCATCAGAACTACTTGATCTAGGGATTTAATCTTTCCATGTGACATAAATAGGACACATTGGAGGGACAGATTTCCCTTTCTCTGGAACTGGCATCCCATCCATGTGAAGAAGAGCTTTTCCCTAATCCCATTTAGGAAAAACCTGGACTAGTGGATGGGAAACTGGAAATACATCCAGGGCCTAACACCTAGAAGCAGCCTATAATTCTTGCCCTGCCTTACAGTACTCTTAAAATAACTTCTAAGGCACATAATACAATTTAAATGCTTGGCTAGGCTTATAAAGGTCACAGGGTTTGTTAGCCTCGTATACACTTATGAACCTGCAAGAATTACTGATGGTGTTCTTTAGGGTGTTAGGACAGTATGGTTAGTCTAGTTCACAATTTGTGACTTGCTAATGCCCACCCATATGTTGCACTCCAATGTCCACAAGTTTGTGTTTGTGCACCAGCAGTGATTCGATGTGTATGGTGTTTTCTCTTTTTCCTGCTGTTGTGTGACAATGGAATTAGCATATTTAAGTATGATTTAAGTAAAGGAAGGTGTGCATGAGGGCTTACCACTCTACAAAAAAATAAAATTGGAGAAGTATTTACCGCATATGAAATTTTAAATGAAATGTGATTTAATTAAATGTGTTTTAGATTAATTTTCTACATGTTTTGTGACTAGATAGAAGATAAAAAATATTTTATATCCATATATCTATTTATCTGTCTATATATATATAAAATCTGGCCTCATATCTATTTATCTCTCTCTCTATACATCTCTCTCTCTCTCTCTCTATATATATATATATATATATATATATATATATATATATATATATATATATATATATATATATATATATATATATATATATATATATATATATGTGTGTGTGTGTGTGTGTGTGTGTGTGTGTGTGTATATATATATATATATATATATATATATATATATACATAAAATCTTACTATAGAACTCCAGGCTTCTAGCCTTCTAGCCTGAATACTGTCACCCACTGGGCTAGCTTTCCTCCTGTCCACCTCTACAGGTCATCATACATGTGTTATTTTGTCTCTAGAACAGGGCATGCAAAGTCAGGGTGGTCAAGTTGTCTCCAACTCCCTCCTGATGTCAGTTTCTTCCATGTCTCATTAGACACACTTTCCAATTTTTGTGGGTATGATGCCTGCAGAAGGTGAAGGAGTACCTTGAAATCTTTTATGGACCAGCTTGAGACATGATCCTATGCCTTCACAGAGTCCATGCTGCTTCTGTGAGGTTCAAATAAGGGTGAAGAAGTAAGTATGAAATCAGACTACTCATACGTGAAAAACACCCACTAAGTGACAGTCATTGTCTAGCACCTTACACCTTGTGCATTCACTGGGTGTAGGAAAGTGGGTGTTACCACATGGTACCATTGGGTTGAATCTCCAAGAGCTTGCATCTGCATGCATGAGCTCTTTGTGGCACAACCACAACAGTAGGAAGCCAGCTATGTCATTACATATACTTACACATCTACTATAATGTGATTCATAGAGCTGGGCTCCAAAATGCTTAATTGGCGTAAGAACTTTGTAAATTGGACCAACATTTCATCAGGATTTCATAATATCTAAAACCACAATGAAAAAACTTAAAACCCAAAATAATAAAATCATTAAGAATGAACAATGAAACTGTAAATTGATTTATTCACAAAGAAAGCTGAGAAAATTCATCTTTACCTTTAAAAAAGACTTAATGAGAGTGAATTCTAGTGAAACCTAATGCATTAAATACACACAACCCACCAATGGAAGGCACAGTGATGTAATTAATTGGTTAAATCAATGCACTCCAAGACCACAGTAAAAACAGAAAAAAAGAAATAGAGATGTGCAACGCTGAAGCAGCAAGCAGGACAGTTCACTAAGATGCTGAGCATATTGCAGTATAAAAAAGTATAAAAAATGTATAAATATAAATAAGATATATAAATTTTATATTTAAAGTATACATGAATAAATATGAATAAAATGATTAAACTATACCAGCGTTCATCTTTAAAACACTATAAACTGATCAGTCACAGCTTGAAGTTATGGGAAAGAGTAGTAGAAGCTAGGTTAAGAATGGAGGTGATGATTAGTGATCAGCAGTATGGTTTCATGCCAGGAAAGAGCACTACAGATGCAATGTTTGCTCTGAGAGTGTTATTGGAGAAATACAGAGAAGGTCAGAAGGAGTTGCATTGTGTCTTTGTAGACTTGGAGAAAGCATATGACAGGGTGCCTAGAGAAGAGTTGTGGTATTGTATGAGGAAGTCGGGAGTGGCAGAGAAGTATGTAAGAGTGGTACAGGATATGTACGAGGGTAGTGTGACAGTGGTGAGGATTGCAGTGGGAGTGACAGATCCGTTTAAGGTGGAGGTGGTATTACATCAAGGATCAGCTCTGAGTCCTTTCTTATTTGCAATGGTGATGGGCAGGTTGACAGATGAGATCAGACAGGAGGCCCTGTGGACTATGATGTTTGCAGATGACATTGTGATCTGTAGTGAGAGTAGGAATCAGGTTGAGGAGACTCTGGAGAGGTGGGGATATGCTCTAGAGAGCAGAGGAATGAAGGTCAGCAGGGCTAAGACAGAATATATGTGTGTAAATGAGAGGGAGGGTAGAGGAATGGTGAGGATGCAGGGAGTAGAGTTGGTAAAGGTGGACGAGTTTAAGTACTTGGGATCAACAGTTCAGAGTAATGGTGAATGTGGAAGAGAGGTGAAGAAGAGAGTACAGGCAGGGTGGAATGGATGGAGAAGAGTGTCAGGAGTGATTTGTGACAGATGGGTACCAGTAAGAGTGAAAGGGAAGGTCTACAAGAGGGTAGTGAGACCAGCTATGTTAT
The DNA here is from genome assembly GCF_019279795.1 of Protopterus annectens. Taxonomy (NCBI): domain Eukaryota; kingdom Metazoa; phylum Chordata; order Ceratodontiformes; family Protopteridae; genus Protopterus; species Protopterus annectens. Next base: position 450,771,791 of record NC_056747.1, read on the forward strand.
ATGGGTTGGAGACAGTGGCACTGACAAAAAGGCAGGAGTCAGAGCTGGATGTGGCAGAGTTAAAGATGTTAAGATTTGCACTTGGTGTGACAAGGATGGATAGGATTAGGAATCAGTATATTAGAGGGTCAGCTCATGTTGGACAGTTTGGAGACAAAGCAAGAGAGATGAGATTTTGTTGGTTTGGACATGTGCTGAGGAGGGATGATGGGTATATTGGGAAAAGGATGCTAAGGATGGAGATGCCAGGTAAGAGGAAAAGAGGAAGGCCTAAGATAAGGTTTATGGACGTGGTAAGAGAGGACATGCAGGTGGTTGTTGTTACCGAGCAAGATGCAGAGGATAGGAAGAAATGGAAAGAGATGATCCGCTGTGGTGACCCCTAATGGGAAAAGCCGAAAGATGATGATGATGATGATGAACGTTCATCTTTAAAACACTATAAATGGAAACAGAGTCATTTAACCCTGGTGAAACTGAGGCATTGAGCCTCAATTGCCAAACTAGTTCCTTTAGCTCAAGCAAAGTCTCAAGGTCTCCCCCAAGTGGAACAACCATCACCCTGCCAATTGCAAAAAAAGTAAACTTTCTGTAACTGGGACAGACAGTAGTATGCTTAAAGAGGGCATTGGTGTTTTTTTTTTCCTGATATCATAATAATACTCATGAATTCTATCTTTCAGCTTTCTGATAGTTTTACCCACATAATATACATTACAATAATCACAAGAAGGTAAACAGATTATGTGGGTAATATTACAATTAACCTTCCCAGGACATGGTACGGTTCTCTCATAATTATGGACCACTGTAAAGAGGCCTACATGGATATATCTACACCACTTACAAAATCCCCATTACTGCATATTGCTATGTGTCAAAGATGCCCTCCCTGAACCTGACTCCAAAATGGTTCTGACATTTCTTCCTTTTGAGAAGACAATAGTTGGGGTAGTTCCAAGACATTTTTTAACCTTGTCTGCTAATGCAATGTCCCAGTATAACCTAATGATGTTAGGATATAGATATGTGTTGGTGCTGAAAAGGATAACAAAAAGTGATGTAGTCAGTTCACTGAAAGATTTTGTCCTTGTGCAATGTCAGTTGTGGTCTCATTAAATGTCAGCCTTTCACACTGTGTGATGACACTGCTGATATGATTAGTCTTTATATTAAGAATCGGGGTGAAACAGTTGTGTTGATGTCCCTCCACTTCAGCCCCTGTCTAAAAATGAGCATATCAAGTAATGCACCTCTTTGTCAAAGGTGATATCATCAGATGTTGGGGCAGTGTAACCATCTGCCACATGACAATGGACTTTTTTTGATACAGGGGATGACAGCTGTCAAAATGGAGGTGGGTGTTAGTGAAGGTCTTTTTTCTATAAATTGCCAATGAATAATAACCCTTGGTCATGTTTTTCCCCAATAAAATGTCAAGATAATTAATGTCACTACTAGTGGAATAAGTGAACTTGAACTCAAAAAATGTTTCCCATTGGCTTAAACTACCTTTCCACAAGATTAGAACATCATCAAGGTACCTTAGTACCCATGTATCAAGTCCATAAACTGAGGGGTGAAAACAAACTTATTTTCCCACATAGCCAGCACAGTGTTGGCATATAAAGAGGGGCACAAGCAGTACCCATGGCTACATTGGAAATGTGATGATAATACTCCCCCTCAAAAAATAAAAAGTTATTAGTCAAGGTTAAAAGAAGCAGGGAGGTGACCACACATATGTCCTGTGTAGAAAATGGCATGAACTCAGATAGGAAAGTATGAAAGCACTGGAGCCCAATGTCATGGGGGATAACAGAGAATAAATCAACCACATCCACATCAAAAATCTAGAGAATTCAGGGTCTCCAACAGATGTCAAGAATATTTCAGTACGTGTGTATAACATAATTTAACAAAGACTTGCATTTAAAAATCTACAAATTTGGCCAAGGGCTCCATTTTCGAACCTTTTGCAGAAACAATTGGTCTTAATCAGGAAGGGTGTTCAACAACCACCTCTCCTCAATGGATGAACTGTCAGGGGTTACTCAACTCCTTTTAAACGGGTTATAAATATTTCTGAATTGACCCTAACAAATCTTCTCAAACACTAAAAGCAGAGTGTTGGAGGGGTGGCATATAAGTACTCTTCCTGTGTAAAACACCAGCAGTGGATCCAATGGAAGCAGCTTTATCAACAAACATCAATTTTAAACTTATGCATCTAGTGAACAATTTTAACTGTATCAGCTTGAACAATGTCCAGGTTAAAATTGGGAATAAAACTGAAACCCACCTAGGCACAGTACTGGTATACATCAAAAAGTGAGTATGAATTGCAAATGGTAGGAAGAAAGATTCATAGGTCACAGATTTTTTCACTTTTACTTCTTAATTTCATCCAGTTATTCCCATATTTGCATAAGACCTGAACATACCTCTCGACCTCTCCATGCAAGAAATCTGGACAAAGTCTGACAAATAGGGGGACAAAGGCCCAAAAATAGGGACATATTTTAAATATTGCTCTTATAAACTTAGAAAACTGATAGAGTAACAGGGTTTGTTTTAGTATACATTTTCTGGAGGTTTGAAGTCTGAAACTCAAATGTATTTCATTATTTACTGACTTAAATTCTCAGGTCATCCCAGTAATTTGCCAGAAAACCGCAAATTTTATGAAGGACAGACCAAAAATAGAAGCCAAAAATCTGGACATTCTGTGAAAATCTAGACAGTTGAGAGGTATGGACCTGAAACTTTTGCTTTTTGGTGCAGCTTATGTCCCTGAACTGCACTTGCTTGCACTAGTGCATGACCCCCTAAGCATAAGCAGAATGGGTATGAATACCACCCTAAGTTACAGTATAGACTGAGGCTACTTCTTTTGGAGTTTACTGGTGCAATGTTTTGGCATAGTTTATTGGTATGGATTGTGATATTTTGTCACTCTTAGCTAGAGATGTGATAAAAGCTTGCTTGTTTGTTTTCACCGTTTGATCAATTTTTGTAACAAAGCTGCTATTCTTTTCTGAGGTGTCAATGCTTTACAATATGGGAGGTTTAATCAGGGAATGCATACATGAAAATCTATATGGAATAATAATCTTTTGGTTGGTAATGGGATTTTCCTCATTTTTTTACTGTTTTGTATGAGGGCTCAACTAAGTCATATAAAGCACTTTCTATATCCTCTTTGCAGTTTTGGTTTTGTTATTTTTGGAAGTTTAGCACAGAACTGTTTTATTCATATGCTGCAAATCGGTTTTGCTTTATCTTTTCTTAATTAGAAACATATAAGGCAAGTGATTTCAGGACTATAACATGCCTAGCTATACATGCCTTAAAGCAGACCCCTTTTCAAGCACTTAATAATGCTCACCTCCCAAATTGAGCAGGGCTGTATATGACAACCCTGGTGTAAAACTGAGTCTACTCATTCAGCCTAGATTAGAACCAGATTAGTATCAATCATCAGTGTTTAATTCTATATTGGGGATGTGATGAGGAGAGAAAGGAATCTGGGAGTGTGGTTTTGGGAATATAATGAGTTGGTGAATTTAAAAAATTCCTTACTCAGTACTTTGACAGAAATATTGAGGGAACAAATGGCATTAACTAAGGAAATGATTCTTTTGTGCTGGGATATAGGATCTAAACTGCATAAACAGAATAAGGCCTTACTAAGTTTAAAGATACTAGTAGCAAAAAAGCAATTATTAAGAGATGGAAATCCAAAGTATAAACCAATGGCAATGGAAGATTTAAAAATTATACAAGAAATACAATAGCTGGAAATGGGATCTTTAAAAAAGAGACAGGACACATTTTATACAAATAAATGAGATTTGTGGGAACAGTGCATGCAGATAAATTTCTGCAGGAGGACTAGGGTTTAAGTGGAGATAGGAACTAAGCAAATTATTTATTCTTGGAGTGAATGAAAGTTGTTACAGAGAAAACATATATGTATACTGCTCAATGATAATGATGAAAAGTTATTATAGGTTGTTTCCTTTTCTATTGTCTGTGAACTCATGTTGCAACTTTAAGTGGGATGTCAAAAAAGTATTCCTGAAAAAACTCTCAATGTGATATCTGGCAATCTAGTTTTGATATGTGTATGTGTATATATATATATATATATATATATATATATATATATATATTACATGCAAGTGATTGATCATAAAGTGGTCAAAGGATCAAAACACTTGCAACTGAACATTAAATGGTTGAGCATGTCAGCTCGAATATACTGTGTCAGATATGCCACAGTTCTGGACCCATAATAAAACTTGCTCCATAGTTGTATAGATTTTGATGAACACACACACACACACACACACACACACACACACACACACACACACACACACACACACACACACACACACACACACACACACACACACACATATATATATATATATATATATATATATATATATGTATTTGTATCTATATGTATGATGTAAATATATACATGCTCATCATATATATATATATATATATATATTTTTTTTTTTGTGTGTGTGTGTGTGTGAGTATATATATATATATATATATAGATTTACTTTATAATCTCAAAATACTGAAATATCGAATTTCAGTATTGAGACTATAAAGTCGAACTTCCGAAATAGCAAAACCTCATAACCACAAATCTGGAAAATGTCGAATTTGTGGTTATGGTGGTGCGCTACGTAATGTGGAATGTACTGTGTGCCTGATTTACGTTTGGTATGTAGTTATGGGTGGAGATTAAGGTAAGTGATTAGGGTCTATATTATATGAACGAAAGTTCATATAATCGATTGCTTTAATGAGCGAAAATCCCAGAAATCAAGATGCGTGCTGTGGGATTGCAGTACAGTGAAGACTGGAGTATTTGCCCTTTCCTCACTGTAGTGCGATCTTGGAATTGGAATATATATTTAGCAGGGGGTGTGGGTGCACCCCACAATATCATTTTCGATTTCTGGGATTTTCACTCATTAGAGCGATCAATTATATGAACTTTCATTCATATAATATAGACCCAAGTGAATATTTTTTTATGGGTTTTGGGTAGGGATTTGAGTGTATGTGAGTATGTTCGGAAGTTTTAGGTGTGGATTAGGCTAGGTAGGTAAGAGTATGAGTGTGTACATTTTGAAAGTGGTGGTGTGTTTACATTTGTGATGTGTGTGGGCGAGGGGACTGTAGAGTATGCAGTGGTGAGTCTACTGTCTTTTTCTGTTTGGTGTGACCTTGGAGTTAGTATATATAAGTAGCGGGGGTGTAGGGGGCGTAGCCCCCCACATGGGGTTTGCAGGGGTGCATGCCCCCCTGCTTATAAGTAGGGTAGGTTTATTTATTTGTATTGTTGTGTTTGTATGTATTTTGTTTGTTTGTTGTAATGTGGGGAAGCCGGTGTATGTGTTGTGTGGTGTATGGTGTGTTTAAATTCGCTGTTTTGAATTTTGCAGTTTTCGGGTTTTGGTGTTTTGTTTTTTTGGCTTTATAGTCTCGAGATACTGAAATTCAATATTTTAGTATTTAGAGATTATAAAGTCAATATATATATATATATATATATATATATATATATATATAAATATAGATAGATAGATGCCCACGGACTAACTCTTGAGATTGAACAAAAATGGGGAAAGGTCATATTCCCCAACCCCTGAATTGTGTAGTCTTGCACACCTGTTGACCATCTGATTAGTCGAACATATGTGATTGACTAAACAGCTGTCGACCACACACACACACACACACACGCACACACACACTTGACAAAATTCAGTGCTTCCATAAATGCACACACACACACACACACACACACACACACACACATATATATATATATATATATATATATATATATATATATATATATACATGGATTCTGTTCCCAAGCTCGAAGTTTTAACACTTCAAAATACAAATGGTTGAGACTATAAGATAGAAGTTCTGAAACTTCTAAAGTTTTGAATGGAGATCACTGTACAGCACAGAATGGGAAATTTACCATTTTCCCTCACTGTAGTGCGATCTCAGAGTTGGTATATTTTTAATTAGCAGGGGGTGTAGGGGGTGCTGGGGGATTGCCTCCCTGCAAAAATGCAAAAAAAAAAAAAATTTTATTGCAGTCTCAAAGTTTCAAAACTTTGATCTTATTGGTCTCAACCATTTGCAATATGAAGTTCTGAAACTTCAAGCTTGTGACGTAGATCCATATAGGTTCATAGGTGTGTACTAGTCTAATGGCCCTGGGGCTTTTACAGGCCTAGCCCATAGAAGTGCCCTGGCATTGTGCCGCCCATCAGTAGTTCCCAGTGCCTATATCAAGGAGAGCCACTGGAGTGATTTCCACGGTGAACTTTCTATTACCCATCCACTCATCAAGATTTCACTTGAAGAGGACTAGTGAGGTGCTCTACTTAACATGTATGGGAAGTCTATTCCAGAGCATGGCTAGTCTCTGGGTTATGAACCTGTCCCTCCAGCATGTTCTGTTGATTGCGGTAATGAGTTTGAGGTTTCTGGTGCATGTGGTACAGAGTGATTGGGATTTCTTTAGATGTAGCATTTCCAACAGAGCTGGGTCAGACATGGCTTTGTAAGTCAAGCAGAGATCGCCTCTTACTAGATGATATGAGACAGAGAATAGTTGAAATTTTTTGAGTCTGTCCATGTAGCACGTGTTTAAGGCCTAGGATCTTCTTTGTAAGGTACTTTTGTGGCCTCTCCCACTGTATCAGGTGTCTAGTGAGGTACATCCCAAATGGGGCATTATACTCTATAATTGGTCTAATGAGGAAAGAGTAGAGAGAAATGATGACCTCTTTCTTCCTAGATGCAAAACACTTGGTAATGAGATGTGCCACATAGAAAGTGGCACTGTGGTGGTCGAAGGAGAGGTTGTTGTCATACATATGCAGCGAGAGAGATATTATTGTTCAAGATTCACATGTTAGAATGTTGTATTTGCTGCTGTACATAAATGCTGAATACATCAGTGCATGCAGTTGGTTTGATGTGAATCACTTTTTGTTATATCAGCGTAAGTGAATCTTTCTGTTAGATTCATTATATTGCTATTGGTTTACAGCAGTCTGAATTTTCTATGTGAGACTGCATATAGTGAGTTACAGAAATTTGTCTTTTTTCCTACTGCTGTATGACCTCAGAATTGGTATATTAGAGTAGTGAAAGTGTGGGAGATAAAGGGGCATGCCCCTGCAACAAATATTGTTTTCATGTTTTTTTTCTTGTACTGTTTCAGTGAATTGCTTATATATGATATGAATAGAGTCCAATCCATTTTAGAAAAAAAAAAACACTTTTCTCTCAATTCCACAAATCAATCATGGACTGATTTTATTTAATATCTTCCTCCAAATGCAGTAAGTTTGAGACACATGGAGTGTGTTTCTATATTTTGAAAAGCCAAATTACTGAAATGTCACTATATATATATATATATATATATATATATATATATATATATATATATATATATATATATATATATAAAATATGTAATTTTGTTTTTATAGGATCATGTTTGTTAGGAATATTATCAATTTTCAGCTATTGTCTTTGCACATTTCTTAATTATCATTTATGTGCCTTTTACCTAAGGGTTTTGGGCTTTATAGCTGTGGGAGCTGTGCAGGTAATATGAGAGTTCAGCTCTGGCCTTGTTATAAATATATTAATTATAGTTTATTTGAATGATGTTTAGGTCTCTCCTTTTTTCAGATTCTCTTTTTTTGTTTTATTATTTGTTTGGGTTTGAGGCATTGTTTGGGTTAGGCAAATATTTTTTTGATAGTTAATAGGAGGATTAGGTCTGCATTTAAATGAAAGATTCTGTAATACTGTCAAGATAAGTATTTATTCTTTTGTTTGGTATTTCTATTGTATGCATTTAGATGGCATTATTTAATTATTTTTGCCTATAAGGTTGATGCTAGGGTTTTGATGCAAAGCTTATTAAATCTGATGTCCACATTCATCTGACTAAAAAATGATTAATAACCACCTTTTGTAGAGATAATGTTTACCAAACTTATTATATAAATTAATTGATGCTATAGACATAGCAAAATAAAATCATAATGGTATTTAGGTGCAGAATAAGAAAACATTAATATGGCCAGTTATTTATAATAATGTAGATAAAATTACCTGTTTGTAAGAAATCTATATAAAAGCAGACAATTTGGAAAAGGCAAACAAAAATCAGATTTATTATATTTTTGTGTCAGGGCAGACTGATAATTATAAATGCATGCCAATAGTTTAAAAAATATGAATGCAATTATTAAGAAAGATGTTGCATACCATGAGGGCAGATATGTTTGAGTTTTTGGAAGTTTTATGTCACAGTAAGATAACTTTTTATAAAGTTGGTAAACATTCTGGTAGACATTTTGGAGGTCTTTAAAGATTATTTATGTATTTTAACAAGTGGAAGAACACTATCTTGGATAACCATTTAGACAGACATATATCATCAGCTTTCTTTAATAGATTGACTGTGCCACCTTCCTGGTGATTATGGATGCATTTAGTTTGTGTGACACACATAAGGTCCAATGCCTTTTATAAAAGAAATACTTTTCTTCTTATGTCCACAAATCAGTCATGGACTGATTTTTATTTAATATCTTCAGTCAAATGCAATAAGTTTAAGACACATGCATTATTGGATCACTGCCACTGTCCTTCTGTTTGATTTATTTACATATAGTAATCAGTGGCGGCTGGTGACTTCAAATCAAAGGGGGGCTGCAGGAGACAGCTGAAAGTATTCTCAAAACCACAAAATCTAACTAAATACACTGCCCTGGGTGCCAAACCGTAATTATTAGTGTCCAATCAAGACAAAATGAAGTGTAGAAGAATAAAAATATTTCAATGCATTGGCTGCATGACAGCTTACTTAATATCTAGATAGAAACAAAAAGGTTGTGAGGCATGAAAAAATGCATTACTTTTTAAATACATTAATGGAATGCTAGTCAAAATCAAGTATAAGAAAAACAAGCAGCACTCAACTCAAACCACTTCTTGCTCTGCAGTTCTAATTATAATTTATATTCAGCTTTATTAATGTACTAAGTAACATGCTGAAAGTAGAAATCTCTGATGCCCCCACTTGTAAAATGTTTCTTATCCGCCTGACAACTATCTACCTGTTTCATGGGAAAAACATGATCAAAGTCAAAAATGAAAAGCAAACAAGAAATAAGCTCAAGATACATTGCTTAAAAGGATTACTGTACAGGTTATGGACCACACGACTGGCATTCTGTTTAGTTTACGGGTAAAGCCTGCAGAGATTACTGGAAGTCTCCAAGTGTAATGAGCTTCTTAAAATAATGTAATCCTGTCCTTTATTACAAATACTGTCATATGCATTTCAATACCCAAGGCTTATGCATTATCTAGTTAAGTATTCTCTACATGGCAACAACAGAAAGGTTTTCAATATTGGCAATTCTTTAACAGTATGCTTATTAAAGCTTACTTGCATCTTACGATCTCAGCCAAGCTTACCTGATGGTCATTAAAGTATTGCTACTTAAACACAGAACAACAGGCACTTTGAGTGATAAGCATAAATCAACAGTACAAAAAATATGACAGAAACCAGTCCATTCTGCAAAAATCAAGGACAGATGAAAAGCCAGTCTAGTACTTGTGTCTACCTTGGATGGGGGGATACTCTGCACATTTACACTGCATAACTACTCCTTGCCTTGCATCCAGAGTCACTACATGCAACATGTATGTCACAATTTGAAATGTCTCTGGCTGACTGTGATGGCCCTGACACATTTGTCATACCTCTCAACCTCAGAGCAAGAAATCTGGACAAAGCCATACAAAGAAGTGGGACACAGGCCCAAAAATAAGGACAATTTTTAAATATTGCTCTTATAAACTTAGAAATATAATAGAATAGGTCTTGCATTAGTATGAATTTTCTGAATGGTAAGAAATATGAAACTCAAATGTCTGTCATTATTTTTTAGCTTCAGTCTTTAATGATTTGTCACTAATTTCGATTTTATGAAAAATGGACCAAAAATGTGATGTAAAAATATAAAATAGCTACACAATACAGCTGGGAACCTGTCAAAGAAGGGACACTAATATTAGTACTGCTAACTTGAGCAGCTGACAAAATAAAAGAATCTACATGCATTTCTGAAATAAAAGTAATCTATAACTCTGATTATTACAGTTATTTCTTAATTGTAAACCCTCCAGGTTTTCTTCCAAAATTACTATTTTGCGGAGGGATTATTAGGGGGAAGAACAACATTTTGAGCCAAAATCAGGGACAGTTGAGAGGTTTGGCTATGCCTAATTCTATAAAGCAATTTATTTGCATGTACCTCTCAACCCGTTAATGCAATAAATCTGGACAAGGTCAAATATATTGGGGGAACATATAAACAGTACTAAAATTGCTCTTGTATAAACTGAGACAGTTGATAGAACAACAGGTCTTACTTTAGCATACATTTTTCTGAAGGTTATGAAGTCTGAAACTCAGTGTGTCATTATTTGTTGACTTAATTCCTAAATGATTTGCCAGAAAACCACAAATCTTATGAGGAACAAACCAAAAATGTTGTATCTTTCGTCTTTTCCCGGTTAGGGGTCGCCACAGCAGAACTCCGGTCCGCTAATGATTGGCAGTAGATTTTTATGTACCAACTTGCCAGGCTTGACGCACAACCTTCAACAAAGGTACGCCCATTCATGCATGTCTCCACACAGAAGACGCTTTAGCTGAGAATCGAACAGGGCAACGCCTTACTGTGAGAGGCGCAATGCTACCCCACACACCACCACCCAGTAGGAACAAACCAAAAATAAGAAGCAAAAATCTATTCATTCTTTGAAAATCTGGACAGTTGGGAGGTATAGTTCAGCTGGGGCTGTCTTTAAGTTTTCCACCTTTCCCCCTCACAAAATCATGGTCGAATGGAGACTCCCCCTGCAGCCATTCCAGTGATCCATTACCTGGCTATTTCACTCCATTTACCACAAACACTAATGTGCATACTGATTTACTTCTATGATGATTTGGACTTCATTTGAAAGTTTTATTTTGCATTTTCCAGCACAAACACTAAGACATCTGCTAAACAAACTTAGCATTAAAACTTCTCTGCCCTTAAAACTCACGTTCATTGAAACAGCATTGAAACCCACATTCAAAGAAAATAAATTTTATCAGTGGCAGATACAGATTTATTCTGTGCTGTTTTTCAAATCATAGGCCCCTTGCATATGAAACATACATGTGCTCTTTGATACACCTTCCTATTGTTTTGAACATTTTTCCAGTAAACTATGAAACAAAATGCATGCACCAATAATGACAAAACTGCCCAGTTCAGAACATTTCCATCATAAAAGTCTACTCAAACTTCTACAGTCCACCATTATCAGTAAATATGCACAATTCTACAGTCCACCATTATCAGTAAATATGCACAATTCTACAGTCCACCATTATCAGTAAATATGCACAATCTCTGAAGAAGTAAAAAAGTCATCTAAATAATTCCACATTAAATAAATCTGTAACTAATGAAGAGGTTGCTGCTAGCAAACACCTTTATATTTCATGGTTTCATCGAAAATAAAGTGTCTGATGCCCTGAGGAATAAATTGCCTATATTACATTAAAATGATAAGCTAGTAGTATTGCAATAGGAAATGGATGGCAAACTGATAACAGGCTCATAGTTAGTATCTTAACGCAGCATTCACCCGTTGTGGGAGTAGAACCAACAACCTTCTGCATCAAAAGCAAGTACACAACCTGTTGTGCTATTAACAATGCAAGCTGACCCTGCAGCTCTCAGCTCCTTGTAAAATCTACTCAATACTCAACTGCATCTCAACTTCGCAGCACAAGTAATCTGGAAAAAGCCAAATTTATTAAAACCAGGGCCACATTAAACATTGCTTGTATAATCTTGGAAAGTTGCTAAAATAAAATGCTGTGTTACCACCATACATTTTACTGCCAAAGTCCCTGTGCAAAAGAGTCAGAGCAACATACCACTATGCCAAATCAGCTGCTTTGTGAAAGAAAAATGCTGTGTTACCATCATACATTTTACTGCCAAGGTCCCTGTGCAAAAACAGTCAGAACATATAGCACTACGCCAAATCAGTTGCTTTTGTGAAAGAGAAGAAGACTGAAACTTAAATGGCTATCATTTAATGAATTCAGTTCTCACCATAGCTGTCAACCTCTTAGCACAAAACACCTGGACAAACCCAGTAATGAGGTAATACAGCCCTCAAACATATTCAGTGAATTCAGTTCTTGCCATAGCTGTCAACCTTAGCACAAAAAACCTGGACAAAGCCCATAATGGGGTAATACAGTCCCAAAAATAAGGACAAATTTCAAATATTCATCTTAGAAAATTGCTAGAATAAAAGGTTGTGTTACTATGTATTTTCTGAAGAATATGAAGTCTGAAATTCAAATGCCTGCCAATTTTACTTCTGATGGAACAAAAACAATTTTCAGCAGAGGCACAGGGAGAAATACTGCAGACACATGTCTTTGTAAAAAGGCAGGACACCAGAGCAAATCCACACAAACACAGGGATGAGATGCAGACTCCACACAGAAGGCACCCCAGCCAAGAATCAAACCAGAAAACCTATAGCTGTGAGGCAACAATGCTACCACTGCACCATCAAATATGTAAGGATTTAAACATTCAGAAACCTGAAGTCTGAAATTCAAATGCCTGTCAATTTTATTTAACATTTGTTAATCAGGACAGTCTGACTTGGAACAAAAAAACAATTTTCAGCAGAGGCCCAGGAAGAAATAACGCAGACATGTCTTTGTAACATGGGAGGACACAAAAGCAAACCCACACAAACACAGGGAGAAGATGCAGACCCCACACAGAAGGCACACCAGCCAAGAATCAAACCTGAGAACCTGCAGCTGTGAGGCAACAGTGCTAGCACTGCACCATCAAATATCAAGCATTGCAGCATTTACAAACCACAGATATTATGAGGAACAGATCAGATCAAATATGAGGCAAAAATCTGCAATTCAGGTCCTTAACACCTGCATACAAGGTACAGGGTTCAAGCCTGAAGTATTCCCTATCACACCACCATGAGTTTGTTCTAGCCACCAGTATATAGCAACTGGGATGTTACCCAACACACACACACACACACACACACACACACACACACACACACACACACACACACCTCTTACCTGGAGCGATGTAGATCCCTTCGTGCCATTAAATAAATCCATAGCTGTCCCTCTTACATGGAGCAATCCCTTCGTGCCATTAAATCCATAGCTGTTAGTGCACTACAAACCTACCTGCGCATTAAGTCCGTTGGAGCACATCCAGCACGAACGTCTTCCCCGATGAGACTCCAGCCTGCCAATGTTGCAGTCCGAGTCCGATCCATTTCCAGCGACAGTCTATGCAGTTACAACTGCATAGACTTCTGGGATCTCTGGACTGCTGCTGAAACAGTCTGCGCATGCTCCAGACTGTCTCAGCAGCAGTCTGGACTAGTGCGCATGCGCAAAAGTCCACCAATTTTAATTTTTTTTTATCTTTTATTTTCTTTAATTTCTTTATTTTTACAGCTGGGGGTCGGGGGCTGCAGTCCGGCAGTCCAATAGCACGGGCCGCCCCTGATAGTAATAAGTGGTCTAATTGTAGAATTAAATCAGAGTAGTTTAAATGATGAGAGAGATTAAAATATAATTATTTCAAGTCTAAATAATTTTATTGAGACTCATCAAAATGAACTCTTTCCTTAGGATATTAGATGGGTAGCTGTGAAAATAACTTTGAGGGAGAGCTTATTAAGGTCGCTTTAATCATCATAAAAGCAAAAGTTAAACACTTCTTTAATCAAAAATGAAATTAAGGATAATTTCTTTCATGAAAAAAGATTAATGACCTGGGCAATATATATCAGTTAAACCAGGACCCTAGGATACAGCTATGTTTTATAGATTGAAAGAACTGTAGGTTAAGCTACTGACTATACATGTACCAGATTATTCTGTTGAATCTAATGTGGTAGCTAGATACACTGTAGGGACAGATTTCTTCATAATTATTAGCTAATATTTTAGGCAGACATAATCCAAAGAATATTACAAATTTGAATCAAGGTAATATTTCTATAGAAAATTCAGTGAAAATTGTAGGTATACTTGAGGAGTTAAAAACAGTTGGACAATCTATATCTCTTAGTTCCAGACCATGCAGTAGCAAAATAAAGTGTCTGAAGGATTTTCATTGCTTATTTTAACAGCCTGTGTCTATTTTAGCTAAATATTCTTTAAGCCTACAGTCAGTAATTCCAGTAAATAGTTGTTGCACATGTTGCCATTTAAGTGGCCTAACTGATAGACTTAAACCTTGGCTTCTTGTTTGTGGGAGGGGTTGGAGCCAGGCTAGTTCACGAGTTGTGATTGCTTTAAGGCAGATCTGGGGTGTTCAGCAACAGAGGTAGTGTCTGGAGAATTTTATCACTCTCCTGACCCATTCTTGCTTCATCCTTAAACCCAGTGTATTTCTTGTTGTCAACTTCTTATGTGAATTTACCCAGCACAAAATTCTCTCCCTTTTTTATTTTTCAAATACATTTGAATGAATTCCATAGTATTTATACATAACATCTTAATTAGCTATGTACACTATTTACATTAGCATGACACTATAACAGATCTTAATGTATTCAGTTACTTTATAAGTATGTCCAGTCCATTATCAGAGTGTCTGATCAATTATTGTATAGTGTCAATCAACGATAAGACTTTTCCCCGAGGGTTGTTGATAAATGGCTTTGGATAAATTCTTGGTTCTTTAATTTTAATTTCCAATAATGCTGTGGTCTTCAGTAGGATGTAGAAGTCTTCCAGAGTTGGTATTGTGTTTGTATTCCAATCTCTTGCTATACTCTTCCTTGAAATTGCAAGTATAGTCCATACTAGATACATGTTTGACCTATTCAAATGAGGACCTTCATTCACATTTAATAATACAAGAGCTTTAGTTAAATAAAATGATTCATTAAATAAAGCTTGTAGAAAGTTATTAATACCATTCCAAAATGGCTTAATTTTAATAAAATCAAAGAAAATGTGGTTCCAATCTGCATTATGTACTTGCTCACATCTCCAACATATTCCTTTTATGGAAGAACTAATTTTACTGATTCTGTCTGGGGTTAAGAATGCTCTGTGCAAGCATTTCCAATTAAAAACTTTCCAGTATTATGTAAAGGATGTATATTTTATTGATAATAATATATTTGTTTTAATATCTTCAGTTAACTGTATTGAGTGGCCTTTTGTTATATATTTCCAATATGAGTTTTTTGGTGTTGTTTTATAGTTTATCAATATTTTGTAAAATTTTGAAATACTGTTTCCCATGTCAAAGTCATTATATATGATTTCATATATGTATTTCATAAATTTAGGTATTTCTTTAAATGAAGAATTGTTAAGTATTCTACTTAAATCTTGCAAATATGACAGAATACTCTGTAAAGTTAGCCAGTCCTGTTGCGGAGTTTTGTATGTTGTTTTTATTACATGCATATCTAAAACTTTTAGTTCTTTGATACATTGGAGCCAACAAACAAATCCTTTCTGTTCCCAGGAATTAATAATTTCTCTATATATTTTATGTGGAAAGTTCTTTCTGACTATAAATGGTGTTAAAAGATAAAACCAGATCTTTAAATCTATATTTTGCATTAATAATTTTCCTAAATGAGTCAATGTAATAATTACACATATGAGTTTTAGTGGGTTTAGTTATGTTATATTGCATACTAATACATATGTGCCATGGCAAATAGTTTTTATCTATTTGACATTTTTTTTTGTAAGTCAAATTCATTTATTGATATTACAGTTAGTAATTCTTTCCAATTTGCAGAGTAATTTGGACTTATCCAATCTGAAATTTGTTTTAGATATTGATGCTTTTATATGTTTCTATATCAGGAAAGTTTAATCCTCCCTGTTTCCATGGTCTGATATGATGTATTAAAGCTATTCTGTTTCTTTTGGGAAACCATAAAAATTTTATTAGGCATGAATTTATTTCTTTAAGTATATTCCTTTCTGGTAACAGTTGTATTGCCAAGGCTATATATCGGATCTTGGGCAGTAAAACCATTTTTATTAACTGTAGTCTATCTTCAATGTTCCATTTTTCCACAGAAATTTTAATTGTATTAATGATATTATTGTAGTTTTTTGAGACTAATTCATTATTATCTTTGTATAACTCAATTCCTAGATATTTTAAGGTAGATTCTTGTTTCCCTATGAAGTGACCCACCCTTAGTCTGCAGTTCTTTTTATTTAAAAATAAAAATTTTGATTTTGATTTATTGAAATGGAGTCCTGAAGTCATGTGAAATTTGTCAATTAATATATCTCATTCTTCTAATGTCTCTTTTGTATTAGATAATGTTAGTAATATGTCATTAGCAAATAGCATTACTTTAGAATTGTATTGTTCATAAACATCTATTCTTTTGATTTTTATATTGCTACAAATTGAATCGGCCAAGATTTCAATAGCCAGAGCAAACAGAATCAGTGAGATGGGACATCCTTGTTTAGTGCCTTTTGTTATAGGTATAGATTCAGCGGTAAAAAGACCTAATTTGACATATGCTAAATTATTTGTATATATATTCTTTAGGAGATAAACAAAGGATGCAGGAAATTCAAATAGCATTAGGATTTTGAATAAATAGTCCCAATTTAGGGAATCAAAGGCTTTCTCTATATCTAAGCCAATTATGAGTGTTTCTTTATTTTCTTTAATAACATAACCTATAAGAGAAATTATCCTTTTATTATTGTCATGTGTGTGTCTATGATATATAAATCCAGTTTGATCATTATTTATTATTTTGGATAGTGGCACATTCATTCTGTTAGTTAATATTGTCATAAATATCTTATAGTCATTATTTAATAATGATATAGGTCTATATGAGGTACAGAGGTTTGGGGATTTGTTTTTCTTTAGGATTGGTGTGATTAAAGAATATCTCCAAGATGGTGGTGTTAAAGCTTTTGACTGAATTTCTAATAGAGTTTTATGGAAGAGGGATAGTATCTTTGAAGGAAAAAGTTTATATATTTCCATAATTATGCCATCTGCACATGGAGCTTAATTATTTTTACCCACTTTTATTGTATCTGTAATTTATTTGTAGGATATGGGTGCTTGCAGATCTAGTTTAAATTTTTCTGTTTTTTTTAATATTAGAACTATTTCATCTAGATTTAATTGATAAATATGTATATTTTCTTTTTGGAAATGTTCCATATAGTGATTTCTATAGGCATAAAGAATGCAGTGGTGGCTGGTGACTTCAAATCAAAGGGGGGCTGCAGGAGACAGCTGAATGGGTGGGGTCAATGGGAATGGGTGTGACCAATCAGACAAGGGAGGAGCTATGCTCAAAACCACAAAAACTGTAACTTTAATTAAATATGTTGCCCTGGGTGCCAAACCATCATTATGAGAGTCCAATCAAGACAAAATGAAGTGTAGAAGAAAAAAAATATTTCAATGCATTGGCTGCATGACAGCTTACTTAATAGCTAGATGGAAACAAAAAGGTTGTGAGGCATGAACAAATAAATTACTTTTTAAATACATTAATGGAATGCCAGTCAAACTCAAGTATAAGAAAAACAAGTATCACTCAACTCAAACCACTTCTCCCTGAACTTCAGTTCTAATTATAATTTATATTCGGCTTTATCAAAGTACCAAGTAACATGCTGAAAGTAGCAATCTCTGTGATACACCCACTTGTAAAAATGTTTCTTATCCAAAAAAGACCTCCTGCCTGACAACAATTATCTACTTGTTTCAAGGGTAAAACATGATCAAAGTAAAAAATGAAAAGCAAACAAGAAACAAGCTCAACATACATTGCTTAAAGGATTACTGCACAGGTTATGGACCACACATGATAGGTTGGCATTCTGTTTAGTTTGCAGGTAAAGCCTGCAAAGATGACTGCAAGTCTCCAACAAATGTAATGAGCTTCTTAAAATAATGTAATCCTGTCCTTTATTACAAATACTGTCATACGCATTTCAATACCCAAGGCTTATATGTTATCTAGTTACGTAAATATTCTCTGCATGGCAACAACAGAAAGGCTTTCAATGTTGGCAATTTTTTAACAGTATGCTTATTAAAACTTACTTGTATCTTACAATCTCAGACAAGCTTACCTGATGGTCATTAAAGCATTGCTACTTAAACACAGAGCAACAGGCACTTTTTGAATAATAATAAGCATAAATCAACAGTATAAAAATATGACAGAAACCAGAATATTCTGCAAAATCAAGGATAGATGAAAAGCCACTGCAGTACTTTTGTCTACCTTGGATGGGGGGATACTCTGCACATTTACACTGCATAACTGCTCCTTGCCTTGCTTGGACACATCCAGAGTCACTACATGGGGGAATGGGGTTCAACAAGTATGTCACAATTTGAAATGTCTCTGGTGAATGTGATGGCCCTGACACATTTGTCATACCTCTCAACCTCAGAGCAAGAAATCTGGACAAAGCCATACACAGAAGTGGGACAAAGGCCCAAAAAAATAATGACAATTTTTAAATATTGCTCTTATAAGCTTAGAAAGATAATAGAATAGTAGGTCTTGCATTAGTATGAATTTTATGAAGGGTATGAAATCTGAAACTGAAATGCCTGTCATTATTTTCTAACTTCAGTCTTTAATGATTTGCCACTAATTTGCCAAAAAACACAATTTTATGAAAACAGACCAAAAATCTGATGCAAAAATATAAAATAACCACACAATACAGCTGGGAACCTGTCAAAGAAGGGACACTTTTTCCATATTAGTACTGCTAACTTGGGCAGCTGACAAAATAAAAGAATCTACATGCATTTCTGAAATAAAAGTAATCTATAACTCTGATTATTACAGTTATTTATTAATTGTAAACCCTCCATGTTTTCTTCCAAAATTCCCATTTTGTGGAGGGATTATTAGGGGAAGAGCAACATTTTGAGCCAAAATCAGGGACAGTTGAGGTGTTTGTATATACCTAATTCTATAAAGCAATTTATTTGCACATACCTCTCAACCTGTTAGCTCAGGAAATCTGGACAAGGCTTAATATATTGGGGGGACATATAAACAGTACTAAACATTGCTCTTGTATAAAATAAGACAGTTGATAGAATAACAGGTCTTGCTTTAGAATGCATTTTTCTGAAGGCTATGAAGTCTGAAACTCAGTGTCTGTCATTATTTACTGACTTCATTCCTAAATGATTTGCCAGAAAACCACAAATTTTATGAGAAACAAACCAAAAATAAGAAGCAAAAAT
Source organism: Protopterus annectens (assembly GCF_019279795.1). Classification (NCBI taxonomy): domain Eukaryota; kingdom Metazoa; phylum Chordata; order Ceratodontiformes; family Protopteridae; genus Protopterus; species Protopterus annectens. The sequence goes on from NC_056747.1 coordinate 450,791,272, forward strand.
CTATTCATTCTGCAAAAATCTGGACGGTTGAGAGGTATAGTTCAGCTAAAGCTGTCTTTGAGTTTGCTGCCCTTCCCCCCTCACAAAATCATGGTCAAATGGAGCCCCTCCGCAGCCATTCCAATGAACCATTACTTGACTATTTCACCCCATTTACCATAAACACTAATGTGCATACTGCTTTACTTTTGCAATGATTTGAACTTCACTTGAAAGTTTTATTTTGCATTTTACAGTGCAAACACTAATAGATATCTGCCAAACAAAGCAATGTAGTCTCACAATGAAAACAGACTTAGTATTAAAACTCCTCTGCCCTTGAAACTCACATTCATTGAAATAGCATTGAAACCCACATTCAAAGAAAATACATTTTGCCAGTGACAGATAAAGATTAACTTTGGGTTTGGGCTGTTTTCAAATCACAGGCCTCTTGCACACGAAACATACACATGCTCTTTCATACACCTTCCTGATTGTATTAAATTATATTCCTTGTACAATACAGTACAGTTTTAGAGGGCATTTTAAATGTATTGTTTTGAACATTTTTCCAGTAAACAATGAAACAAAATGCATGCACAAGTAATGACAAAACTGCCCAATTTAGAACATTTCCATCATAAAAGTCTGCTCAAACTTCTACAGTCCACCAGTATCAGTACATATGCACAATCTCTGAAGAAGTAAAAGTCATCTAAATAATTCCACATTAAAGAGATTTGTAACTAATGAAGAGGTTGCTCCTAGCAAACAACTTTATATGTCATTCTTTTATCTACAAATAAAGTGCCTGTTGCCCTTGAGGAATACATTGCCTATTTTACACTAAACAAATGATAAGCTAGTAATATTGCAATAGGGAATGGATGGCAAACTGATAACAGGTTCATAGTTACTAGGTGTCTTTGCCAAAAAAAAGTGCGGCACCCACCCCCTTTGCAACACAGTACATTATCAGCAATGCATCTATCTACTGTGGGGGTAAAACCCACAGCCTTCTACATCAAAAGCAAGAACACTACCTGTTGTGGTAGTAACAATGCAAGCCAACTCATGATTAAGCAGCACTAAACGTTTACTCCCCTGCAGCTCTCAGCACCTTGTAAAATCTACTCACTCAGCTGTATCTCTGAACTTTGCAGCACAAGAAATCTGGAAAAAGTCAAAATTTATTGGGGGGGGGGGCAAAAGCCCAAAAACCAGGGACACATTTTAAACATTGCTTGTATAATGTTGGAAAGTTGCTAGAATAAAATGATGTGTTATCACCATATATTTCACTCCCAAGTCTTGAACCCAGGATCCTGTACAAAACAGTCAGAGCAACATACCACTGTGCCAAATCAGCTGTTTTGTGAAAGAGAGGAAGACTGAAACTTAAATGACTACCATTTAGAGAATTTAGTTCTCACCATAGCTGTCAACCTCTTAGCACAAAACACCTGAACAAAGCCAATAATGGGGGAATACAGCCCCCAAACATATTCAGTGAAATCAGTTCTCACCATAGCTCTCAACCTCTTAGCAAAAAACACCTGGACAAAGCCAGTAATGGGGGAATACAGCCCCCAAACATATTCAGCAAATTCAGTTCTTACCATAGCTCTCAGCCTTAGCACAAAAAACCTGGACGAAGTCAATAATGAGGGGAATACAGTGCCAAAAATAGGGACAAATTTCAAATATCCATCTTATAAACTTAGAAAATTGCTAGAGTAAAAGCTTTTGTGTTACTGTGTACTTTCCGAAGAATATGAAGTCTAAAATTTAAATGCTTGTCATTTTTATTTAACATTTGTTAACCAGGAAACTCTGACTTGGAACAAAAGCCAATTTTCTGCAGATGCCCAGGGAAAAACACTCCATACAGACACATGTCTTTGCAAGATGGGAGAACACCACAGCAAACCCACGGAGGACATGCAGAATCCACACAGAAGGCACCCCAGCCATGAATCAAACCAGAGAATCTGTAACTGTCAGGCAACAATGCTACCACTGCACCAATGTACTATTGACTTTGTAAGGACACAAAAATACAGAAACCACAGATTTTATGAGGAAAAGAATCCAGAGGAAACCCACAGAAACACAGGGATGACATGCAGACTCCACACAGAAGGCACCCCAGCCAAGAATCAAACCAGAGAACCTGTAGCTGTCAGGCAACAATGTTACCACTGCACCAATGCACTACTGACTTAGTAAGGACACAAAAATACAGAAATCACAGATTTTATGAGGAACAAAACAAGTATGAGGGAAAAATCTGCAAATATTTTACAAATGGTGGTGGGTAGGGAATTCAGGCTCTTGTCACCTGGGCCCAAGGTACAGAGTTCAAGCCTGTTCTCTACCCACCCACCACCATATAGCATTTGGGGCATTACACACACACCTTACATTTCAGTTCCATACCTGTGCAGAGAGAGAGAGAGAAGGCTCTAGTAACAGTATTATTTTTTTTTATTTTGTTTTGTTTTCTTTCCATTTTTTATTTTGCTTTGTTCCACAGCTGGGCGGGGGGTGCAGTCCTGCAGTCCTATAGCATGATCCACCCCTGCAAGAATGTCATCTATATCTGAGACATTTTTCCCTTTCTTTTCATGGAAGATACTTTTAATGTCATTAGCCTTTTATTGTATTTTGTTTCTTGTGGATATATTATATAGATATTTGGGAGACATGGCCAATGTATTAATTTTTAGTTTTTCTAAAGCTAAACTAGTGTTATATGTTAGAATTTCATTGTATTTATTGTTTAATACTTCTACTTTCTTTTTCATCTCCAAATGATTTAGATTTTTTTCAGCTTTTACTGACAAAAGTTTGGACTGTAGATCTAATAATTTAGACTCCCACTCTCTGATTTGTTTTATACCAAGTTAGGGTTTTACCATATATGTAAGCTTTTAATGAGTCCCGTATAATTATTTTATCTCTGTGGTGTAATTAATATCTAAGAAGAACTGTAATTCAGATAATAATCAGGGTTTGAACTCTTTAATTTTAGTTATATATGCTGGAATTCTGGAGTTAAAGATTAATTATTTGTACTCATTTTGAAGTTTTAATATTAGTGAATTGTGGTCTGAAAAGGGGCAGGGAGTGACTGAGAAATTAAGGATTTTTGAGTGTAAGTCATGGGCAGCAAATATTTTATCTATTCTAGTTTGAGTACCAAATCAATGATCTTGATGGGAAAACAACAAAGATTTATCTTCTTTAAATTTGAAAGCATCTACAAGATGAAATTATTATACCCACTTGTTTAAATCTTTTGATACAGCAGATATACTCAGCAGTCTTTTATTTGTAGTTTCAGAAATATCAAATATCCAGTTAAAATCTCCTCCTAATATTAAGTTGCCTTTATAATAATTGGAAATTAAATCCAAGTGTTTTTAACAGTTTCTGTTCCAATGCCTGGGAACCAGTATAGATTGGCTAGGGTCCATATTCTGTTATTATATTTAACTACTACTAATGCCATAAGGCCTTCTTTATCTTCATACTTATAAATGATTTCTAGGTTAATCACATTTGTTTTCCATAAAATATTTACCCCTTTTGTCTTATAAGTTGATTGCACCAATAGCATATATTTCTTAGGATTCCATTTGTAATTGTCATTTGTTTTGAAATGAGTTTATTGAAGGAAGACAGTTTGTGCATTGTTCAGTTTTAAATAGTTCAGTATATATGATCTTTTGCTAGGATTGTTTAAGCCACTGGTATTTAAAGATAATAAAGTTAAATCCATCTTAAGTTATTTAGGGTATGTACATTTTGTTTTATTGTGACTATTAAACATTTTCCTCTGATAACTATAAAGTACATGTTTGAGCTTTTAAAGGAAATTATCAGTTTTATACTTTGAGTGTTTACCAATAAAGTAATGTTTTGGTCAGGCATACTAAAATGTTTTTGTGAAATAATAAATTTAAATTAATAAATGTTAACAAATCCAAGATCTGCACTAGCCATGGAATGAAATTCATTCTTAATCTGATGGATAAACCTAAGTCCATCAGATTATCAGTCATACCTTGACAATCCAGAACATCTGAGCTCCATAAATTGAATTATTATATGGAGAATATTTGTAATAGGAATAAGCAATATTTATATTATTTTGATCAGATATAGTTCTATTGTAGATTAGACATAATTATAATACAATATAAATGTCTACTTATTGTATAAGCAATTAATATTTACATGAAAGATAGATGACAAGCAATTCAATGATAGTAAAGTAGGATGTATCATATATAAAACTTCAGTAAAAGATTATAACACACAGTTATTTAACATATTCACCCTTATTGATGAAGTCTTTCAAAACTTATCACTTAATATAAATAGATGGTAATAATATTTATACCTAATGTTTATAATACAATGTATTTTATTGGATATATCAGAAGTTATATTTCATTGTTTCCCAGCATTCACTTTGTTTGTTGCTAAGTTACTTAAAGCATCAAGTTTGTTTTATGTGAACAATGATGAAAGTTAGTGCTTATGCTTATTAAGTGATTTTAATTATCAGTGCATCCCTCTTCCCCCCATTTCCTACACATACGGATTTTCATATCTGTCATTTCTTATTACAAAATGAGTGAAATTATAGGTTAAAAACAACAAATCCACTTATTGTGATTAATGATTACAAGTTCCCTTTCCATATTCATAAATTGCCATTTTATGGCATAAACTGAAAGCTTTAGATTTAAATGGCAACATTCTATTTTGTATAATCAGCAAAGGTTAAACTGAGTGATTATTGTCAATTTAATACTATTTGTTCAGAATGTGATTGTTACATTCTGTGACATTCCTAGCTCAGGCTTCTGTTGTTTCCCTTGAACAACTTTGTCAGTTTAATGTCATGTATAAAACATTAGTTATCTTGGTAACAGCTTAAATATTATGTATGGTCAAGTTGGGTTACAAAATCACAATTCAAGTTAAAGCAATTATATGACTTGTTATGCACATTTACTTATATGAGAAAATCATCATGCTTCCCCTTGATGTCCAATATAGTGTATGTCATTTATGACAAGTTAAAACAGTAGTGTTATTATACACAAGCCCAAGTTATTAAACTGTTTATTGTCAATTTAATGATATTTGTTCAGAATATTATTGTTACATTCTGTGACATTTCAAGTTCAGGCTTCTATTGTTTCTCTTGAACAACTTTGTTAGTTTGATGTCATGTATAAAACATTAGTTACCTTGGTAACTGCTTAAGTATTATATGTGGTCAAGATGGGTTACAAAAACTACAATTCAAGTTAAACCAATTACATGACTTGTTATGCATATTTACTTATATAAGAAAATCATCATGCTTCCCCTTGATGTTCAATATAGTATATATATATGTACACACACACACACGCACACACACACACACACATATATATATATATATATATTTTTTTTTTTTAAACCAAAACTTCATTGCCGAGAATCATCTTGGAGGCTCCTCAGAGCTGTTAAGCATTATTGTCACTCTGTCTCTGTTACCATAGCAACCTGGGAGCATCTGTTTCTGTTAGAGTGTCTCTGTACTGCATACCAGAGGCTCGCAATGTACCTGAAGCAAAGCTTCACTTCACTGGAACTTCAAGCCTAAATTCCCTCCCTTTCAGCAAGGCAGCAGCCAAGAAAAAAACGGAGAGCAGAAAGATAAAAAAAAAAAACAAAACAAAAAAAAAACTTCCCAACAAGCTACCACAATGAGAGATAACACATTTTTCCAGCCTTTCCACCTCTCACTCAGCAGATGTATAAACAAACTATTCTCTGCCCAAATATCCCAAAATCACAGTTTTATCCACCCCCTTCCCCTGGATCCAGGCTAAAACACCAAATGTCTTTTCCTAAAGCATCAGTAAACCTCAATCACAACCCACAACCCACAGCTTCCCGGAGGCGAAAATGGCAACATACAACAGCTGCCCGACACAGCTGCATCCACACACCATGTCAGGCTTAATCAAACAGCACTCGTAGCTATGATACCTGCCATAATTGATATTAACTATATTTAGACAGAATAATAATGGCATTTGTACTAGCTGCCAGACATGGCTGCATCCACGCGCACCATATTAGGAGTGATCTAACAACACTCAAAGCTATGATACCTGCCATAATTGAAATTAACTATGTTTAGACAAAATAATAATGACATTTGTGCTAGCTGCCAGACACAGCTGCATCCACACACACCATATCAGGATTGATCAAACAACACTTGTAGCTGTGATACCTGCCATAATTGAGATTAACTATATTTAGACAGAATAATTATGACATTTGTACTAAGAGCTTGCTGCTATTATTTAACCAGGATATACATGACATTTCTAAATCATACTTTAACCGAAGAAGGAATTAGTCTCCATGACAGCATTTTTATTTCGAAACACTCTACTGTTACTGCTATTATATATGAAGTTAATTTATTACATTTGAGTCTGAACTCTGATGAATGGTACCTTGTTGAATTAGTTAATTAATTACTTAAATTATTATAAGTAAAATCAATGAAAAATGAACAAGATAAGTATTCATTGAGTTCAAGTATAGGAATAGAAACTTCTATGTTGGTATTATATGTTGCTTTGTTTGGCTTATATATAATGTAAATAGTAGCCCATCTTGCCCTACCTTTGTTTGTGAAGAATTATTGGACTCTTTGAACATTTTGAATAAATCATTACTGTTTCTCAGTTGTTTAAGAAACCCTCATCTTTTTTAAATAAAAGCAGATGACAAGTGATGTGCCATATCAGCTGATACTTTGAGAGATGTAGTTGTAAGAGTTATTTTTTTGGGACAGTTATCTTGGAATAAGTTTTTTGTTTCTTCTTTCTAGCATCAGTCCAAGGATTTGTTTCTTTTATTCTTTTAAGAGTAGGGGCCATCCATTCCATTTCTTCTGGGACAGACGCTATGTTTTTTTTTTTTATGAATATAGTAGCTTCTTCTAAGTCATTAAAGGTTGTCATCTCATTGGCAAAAAGTATTTTTATCTTGTCTGGAAAGGCCAGCTGTGCTTTAATGTTGTTTTGTTTCAACAGTTTTATTATTGGCCAGACTTGTTTCCTTTGTTCTAGTATTCTGGAAGAATAATCATTGTCAAGCCTTATCAGGCTTTGATTGTATTTTAAGGGTGATTTTCTACAAGCAGATTTTAATATTAGTTGCTTGTCCAGAAATTAAAGAAATTTTTATAACTATGGCTCTAGGTGGATTATTTGTTGACTTAGAAGTAGGTTTCTTCAGTACTCTATGTGCCCTTTTAATTCCAAATGAAAGTCCCTCTTTCAAATCTAAAAATTCTGGAATCCAGGTTGTTAAGAATGAAACAATGTCTTCTCCTTCAGTGTTTTCAGGCAGGCCAAAGATCCTTATGTTGTTTCTCTTTTCCCTGTTTTCTAAGTCATCCATTTTGTTAAGCAGCCATGTATTCTGTTTAAGCAGAAATTCTTTTTGCAATTCTTCCTCTTTGAGTCTCCCTTCAGTGTCATTTAGAGAAACCTACCTCTATATTTGTTATTTTTGTATGGTGTTGCTGTAATAGTTCCTTAAGAGTATCAGTCTGTTTTTGAGAATTTAATTTGAGCTTTTATAAGTCATTTTTAAAACCATCCATCTTCAAAGATAGTTCCTGTAAGGTAGATGTCATCAATTGCAGTTCTTTTTTCAAAGCAGCATCTGGATGAGAATTCCTTGAGTTGTTCATATTCAGTGACTCAATATATCTCTAAGTTACTTGACAGGAAAATGTTTGTATATCTCCACCAAAATTGATATTTATGCAGTCTAGTAGCTTATCTATAGATTTCTGATGTTTAAACTTGAAAATATTACAATTTTCCTATATTATTATACTAGTTTATGGAGCTCTCAAAATTCACTGCTCTCAGTTGGCCATCTAGGCTCCGCCCCATCTCCTCCTCTTTTCTTGACTGCTGTCAGTAAGCACAAAAGTATAGTTTTGAGAAGTCACTCCCCTTAAGCTGTTAAATTACTTGCCTTCCTATTATATTTCATACATCCAGAAAACTCATTTTCTACCAATACAATCCATGTTGCTCTTTTAAACATTTTCGCTCTTCAGCTGCATGCTTTTACAATGAATTTGTATTTGAAAGCTTCTCCCTCTCTGCTATCTGCTCATAATCTTCTCATAACTGTGAGCACGAGAAGCTCTAACTGGGAAGTTACCCCCTATGACTGATAAAGTATGTAGCATCGTCTCTTTCATATCATCCTACATTCTAAGTGCACAATGTAATGTCTAGAAATATTAATCCCTTTTTCCCATTTTACTTTTATAACCTGCAACATCTGGGACAAGTGTACCAATCACTGGTTGGCCTTCTACATATCTTGTGCATTCTACCATAATTACACACCCTCTGCTGCATTTACTTTTTTTATCTAAACAACTATGTACTGGACAAGATATAAGGTCAGTCTGCCAGTTTCATTTTTGTTGCCAGCCTTTTAGCAACAGGATTCCTAAGACAGTGTACAAACTGCCTTATACTCACAGATAGTGAACTTATACACAACACTAATAATTCAATTTGTGAGAGGTGTAAATACCTAATTAATCTGTAGGCTTATCTCTCACTAAAACTTCACATGTGAGCTTCATACCTCTCCACCTCAGTCCTTCAGTAATCACTCCAGAATGTCTTAAGCTGAGTCACTCTGAAGGCCGTCTAGAAATGAAGATTAAGTCTCAAACAAAAATCAGATCTCTCATTCATCTCATGCATATCTCCCCTAAACAGTCACGCTGAGCAAAAACACTCCATATCTACACTTTAAACCACATCAGCAATAAATCTTTTAGTGATAGATAACTATTGTCCAGCAAACTGACTTGCCACAAATCTGGTCAAGGAAAAGGTTGCAATGAATTGTCTTTCAGGTTACGGGATCTCTGACTTTACAATGGCCCTAAAGATCCTAACTCTTGACAAATGTGGCTACATGTAGTAGTGGTAAATGTGAGAGTGAATGACTTCAGATGTGAAACCATGAGGGACATGCAGAGAAACATGTCAGAACTTTTTATATGTGTTACAAATGCAGATAAGATGTTAGTCCTGAGGGTAATCCTTCATTTCAAGTGATAGCTAGATACAAAGGAAAGATAATTAGCTTCAGTCAGTGGTTAAATAGCTGGTGTTATTCCAGAAAGATCCAGTATCTTGGGTTCCTATCATATGATCGAAGTCTTACAACTTTGAATCATTAAAGAACAAACTTTAATGATCGAAGTTGTAAAACCTTGAAGCATATAACGGAGATCGCCATAGAGCAGGGAAAGGGAAGATTTCCCTTTACTGCACTGTAGTGCAATTTTGGAGTTGGTATATTTAAGTAGTGGGGGATGTGGGGGGTGCAGGGGGGCTTTTTTTTTTTTTTTTACTGTTTTTACTTTTTTCTATGTGCGTTTGAAGTTCCGAGACTTCGATCATTAAAGTTCGTCCTTTAATGATTCGACATTTTGGAACTTCGATCATATGATATAGACCCGGTATCTTTCAGCATGGTTCAACATAAATGACAGTCCAGTTTGCTTAGCTAAAGATAGCTTGCACCTTTCATTCCAAAGCTTCTGCATACTGGCTAATGCCTTTGGTGCCTTCTAGTTCCTTTTATTGGCAGACTCCATTTGTTGGACATTCCACCATAACTAACCCATCAGTTCTGAAACTGGAGCACATTAAGTTTGCTCTCCTCAATGCCAGAAGACTAAACAATAAATTCCCTGGACATTAGGTAGTCTTCCATTTGGAAAACATCCAGGTCTGTGTAGGCGCTGAGATTTGGCTTAAATGTAAGGAGGGTGCTCCCTCTTTATCAGGATTTTGTACTTTTCATGCCTTCAGAGCCAATAGAAACTGTAGTGGAGTATTCATATTTGTCAAGGAACATTACTTCTAGGCAAACCCCTATGGACCCACAAACCAAACTCATTAAATTACAGACCACTCCAGATAGGATTAATTAAACATCTTTTTTGTCCCCTGATAAGCATGCACAATTCCTCAGTGTTCTAAATGCTTTACTTTTTAGCAAATCCTCCATTATTTTGTGTGATTTTTAACTATCTTTCAATAAACTGAGACACATATCTGCAGAGTAGGCTATGCCCAGTAATCTCTGGATGTAATAAACAAAACTTTTCTTGAACAGTTGGTATATAACTCTACTAGGGAAAGTGGCATTCTTGACCTGATTCTTACAAGTATGGCTGCCTCTTGCACTATTCCTCTGGTGTCTTAGTCTCTAGTAAAAGATGACCATTGACTTGTGACCTTCTCCTTTAAGGTCCCAAAAGCCCCTATAGAAAACCACATCTGAATTTAATGACTAATGCCAACCTCAAAATAATCTATGGCAAAATATGAAAATTCACATAAGATCACATTATTTGACCTTGATACAGCAGTAAGATTCTCCAAGGAATTAAGCACCCATTTAGAAAAATGCATAGCCTTATCACAACCAAGTATAATGGGAAATTCAAAAACAATCCACTGTGTTGGTTCACTACTATAAATAAACTATACAAAAAGGAAAGAAACACCTTAAATTATTTAGTAGATCTAACACCCTTCTTCTCAATGATAATATCAACAACATTAAAAAAAAAAATAAACCGAAGAAAGCTATGACGTCTACTAAAGACATCTTTGAACTTTGGCAGGCCTCTGAAACCAAAGTTGATTATCAATTTTTCTTTAGCTATGTCAGAAAGTTAAGAAATAATGCCCTACATTTCTCTGAAATTATTCATAGTGACACTTCCTATTCTGATTCAATAGTCATTGCCAATATACTTGCAAATATTTAGTCATGATTTTACCCGCAATATTTCTACACAAAGTGCTGAACTATCCAAATCCATTACTCCCTCAATTATCTCTAAAGATAATTTACTGAAAGTGCAAATTGAGATCAAAAATACTTCCTCTCTGGGACCTGACAATATACCTGGTTGCCCAATTAATAGTGTTAAACATGCCCTTGAAGACACACTTCTTACACTGTTTGACCCAAATTTATCTACTAGTTTCACCCATGATGAGTGGTGGCGTTCTGCAGTGGTGATGCGCTCCATAAGGGCTGTCTTACAACTGACGTGGGTAATTACACACCAGTCTGCCTTCTAAGTCTCTTCTGCAAAGCCACATATTAAGCTGACTTCATAAAATAGGATCTGAAGAGTCTTATTAGACTTGACACCTAATGGTTTGACTTTGTGAAGGCTAGATATTGTCAACTGAATCTGGTAAACTTATTTGATATTGTTATGGAGGCTGTAGACTGTAGGCATGCAGTATACATGGTGTATCTTGATCTGGCCAATGCCTTCGACAGACACCATCCCTCAGTCTTGTATTATATAGAAGCTAAATGCTTTAAAAGTCAACCCATATGTGGTAAGATGGATAGCAAACTGGTTGGGAGACATCAGAAAGTGCCTCATCAGAAAGTATGAAAGTGACCAACTGGGTTCTTCAGAGCTCAGTGCTGAAACCCCTTCTTTTTGTCATTTACTCTTCAAATCTCCAAGCAAAAAGCCAAGACCTCTGGCTAACAGCATTTGCAGATAACTGCAAATTGGGGGCAATTGTTAAGATGGTCTCTAACACTCAAACCTCCAGAATAAACTCTGCCTGGTAAACTCTTGATGTACTAAAAATAGGCACAAACTAATGCTAAAAAGTGTAGTATCATCACTTTTGCTAGACAACATTCCCCTTATTGTACTGCATAAACAACACTATATTACAAAATTAAAATATAGTTAGGGCCCAGGGACTTGGGGTGATAATTCCCACTCTTTTGACCATCATGTGGTGATTGTTGTCAGGAAATCCCATTATTTAGCATTGCTAATTGTCAACAGAATATCATCAAGGTCTAAAGAGGTAATTATTCACTTATACTCAGTATTGATCAAACCAATTTTCAATTTCAATGACCCCTTTTGGAATGCATCTCACTAAACACATCAATTAATCAGAAAGACCCCAAAGGTTACTAACTATAAAGATCATAAGCCTAAGGTTCCAGAGCTACCAAGAGAGGCTGGAAGCTCTTTCAATTTATTCAATATAGACTTTTCAGGGGAGATCTGTGTCTCACTTACTACACTATTAGAGACTTGGTTGTTCTGGAGCTGTTATATCTTTACAAGTACAATATATCCACCAATACAAGAACTAGGAACCTAAAGCTTCACCAAAAGATAAATAGAATGTCATAAGAGGGACAGTTTTATAATCCAGCATCTCTGAAATCTCTAGAATAAATTTCCTGTGCATGTTAAGCAGTGTGGCTCATTATCTTCCTTAAAACTTGTAAATTTAGTCTGGGATTTACTGGTATGGCTGTCTGGAGAAAATAGGTGTAGCATGAGATAGGTTACTAGCGAGGAATGAGTGCCCACAAAACTTCCTTGTCTTGCAATATCTATGAAAACCATTAATCTAATTTATGAAAGAGGTATATCTCAGTTGAAAGAATAGATAATTATTTAAATAGCTTTGTGAGTTCTAGCTTCAGAGAATACTTGACAGGCAAGCTAGGCTGACAAACATTTAAAAAAGTGTTGAAAGTCATGGATTCGTTGAAATTGGTAAGACACCAGTCCAGTTTTGCTTATACCCTTGTTTTTCAAAATGCTTAAGAATAAAATAAATATTATTTTAACCATTTTTTTAATTATAATACATTTAGATAATTGTTATGTACCCGGTTTCTTCTATCAATTACTATTTTTATTAAAAAAATCACTTTGGCAATTTTTCCTCTAAAATGTGTAATCCGGTTCAGTGGATTCATGTAGATATTAACTGTTTCCATTTCTTTTTAGCTTGTGAGTTACACTCTCTATGTCAACTTTAGTCTCACTTTTCCAGTCAAACTTTATGGAAATAAAATAACATGATAATAATTAAACCCTTGAACAGATTTTCTATCATAATGAGAAAAGTTACATTAGACGTTAGTCTGCATTCTTGGTGTCTTGAAGGCCATCAAATGAGATTACATTATTTTTCTTATTAAGGCCCTCGATATATTTTATTTTCTGAAATCATTTATAAATACAAGTATGAGTCTATGCATTAGTACTCTTTTTACTTGAGTCTTTTCTCTATTAACATTCATATGTCACACAAAATATAAATTACAGCTGGTACATGGCAAAGTTTGCAAATGTCATTGTTTTTCTATAGACCATGAGATAATTACTGCATTAGTCTATAGCAGAAATATGTTAATAAAAGTAATCAAATACAGTTCTTCTGAAATTAGAATTATAGCTTGTGCAGATGATGTGATGATGAACATATACTAAACTGGCAGTTCCTTGAACATGCTAGTTGATACAATTAATATATTTAGTTCACTATCCAACTAAATTTGGATAAAGTGAGGATTATGCTGTTATCTGCAGTGTATTCTCATTTACATTAAACATATTACAAAATATTATCATAGAATCTATAAATGTCAAATATCTAATATTAATTATTTAATGTTCATACGTTTATTTCTAGAAGTCTTCTAAATTTATTGGACACAATTTTTTTGGGACTAGATTAGTGGTTAAAGTTGAACTTTAATCTCTCAGCAAAGGTTTCAGTGGTAAAAGATGTTTTTACATAATTTTCTTTTTTTACATATCATATTGGTAAGAACGGGTCTATATTACAACACTGAAAGCTCAGGTCAGCAAACACCTATTCGCCGACCAATATACAACGAAATGTCATTTCCACAAATGGCTACTACAGCAAATTTTTTTCTTAGGGGAAAAAAATCGCTTGGCCATCATCATAGCTTCACCCTTTTCCCCACTGTAGTGTGATCTCAGAGTTGGTATATTTAATTAGGGGGTTGTGGGGGCACAGCACACACATTGGGCAGTGTGGCGGTCGAAGCCCCATAGGTTTGTAACGCTGTGTCATTTCTGCTTGGCCAAGTGATGTTTGTTCCCCCCAGGAAAAAATTTGCTGTAGTGGCAGTTTGTGGAAATAACATTTTGCTGTATATTGGTTGGCGAACAGGTGTTCACTGGCCTGAGTTTTCAATGTCATAATATAGACCCAGTAAGAACAGAGGACAATTATTTTACAATAGCACATAGCTTAATTAACAGACTTATATATATGGTTCATAGTTTCATAGGTGTGTACTAGGCTAACGGCTCTGTAGCCTTTACAAGCCTAGCCCAAAAAAATTACCGTGGTGCCGTTCCACCCGATGTTAGTTCACAGTGCCTCTATCTAGTAGGGCAACTAGAGTGATCCCTGGGGTGAATTTCTGTTACCCATCCACTCGTTGAGATTTCTCTTGAAGAGGGCCAGCGAGGTGCTCTGCTTGACATGAATGGGAAGCATATTCCAGAGTATGGACACTCTCTGAGTGATGAACCTGTCCCTCCAGCATGTTCTGTTGATTGTGGTAATGAGACTGTGATTTCTGGAGTGTGTGGGGCAGGGGGATTGGGATTTTTTTAGGTGTAGCATTTCAAGTAGGGCTGGGTCAGACATGTCTTTGTAAGTCAAGCAGAGATCACCTGTAAGTTGATGATAAGAGACTGAGAACAGCTGAAATTTCTTGAGTCTGTCCATGTAGGACATGTGTTTAAGGCCTGGGATCCTTTTTGTGTGGCCTCTCCAGCTGTTGTAGCTGTCTGGTCAGGTACATGCCAAATGGGGTATTATATTCAATGACTGGTCTAATGAGAGATGAGTGGAGAGGGATGATGACCTCTTTTGTCCTGGATGCAAAACCTTTGGTTATGAGTTGTGCCATGTAGAAGGACTTTTTGACCACAGTGGTAATGTGGTGGTTGAAGGTGAGGTTGCTATCGACCTGGGTGTCCTGATCTCTCAGTGTTCAGTGGATTCCCATCGACATGGTAATTAGTGGGAGCTGAGTTTTTTCCAAAGGGAATGATAATGCATTTTTTGGTGTTAAGTTTAAGGCCATGGTTCCAACACCAGTTATTGGTCTCAGTGAGGCCCTTTTGTAGGATGTCTGCATTACTTGGGGAGTTAATAATGACTCCTAGCTTGCAGTCATCAGCATGCTTGGTCAGCCAGAGTCCCTCTGTGTTGACCTGGACTTCTGAGAAGTAGATGCCAAACAGGAAAGGGCCCAAGACCGAGCCCTGTGAGACTCCACTCATGACTAGTCGACAGTCTGACTTAGAGTCCACAACTTTCACTCTGTGGGTCCTATCTGTGAGCCAGTTTGCAACCCACCTTGTGATATAAGGATTGATGCCCAGTCCGGTGAGTTTATCAATGATACCTGCGTGGAGAATTGTATCAAAGACCTTGGTCAGGTCGAGGTAGGCTGTATGCACTGCCTTACCCTCATCCACAGCCTTGGTGACTGCCTCAAAGAAGTCAACCAGGTTCAGCAGGCAGGATCTCCCCTTGACAAAGCCAAACTGTGTGG
The DNA here is from genome assembly GCF_019279795.1 of Protopterus annectens. Lineage (NCBI taxonomy): Eukaryota > Metazoa > Chordata > Ceratodontiformes > Protopteridae > Protopterus > Protopterus annectens. The sequence continues at coordinate 450,806,806 of NC_056747.1, forward strand.
GGTCAAGAGTTTGGAGATTGCCTATATCTTTGTTAAGCAGGTCCATGATGATGCACTTCATAGCTTTACATACCAGACTCGTTAGGCTAATGGGGAGATAGTTCCCAGGGTCTATAGTCACTCCCACTTTATGGAAAGGGATAATTGTAGTAGTGTGCCATTCATTAGGGACAAAGCCATAGGTAAGGCTGTGATTGAACAGGGCACACAGGTGTGGTGCCATTTCATTTTGTAGCTCATGTAAAATGCAGCCAGGGATATTATCAGGGCCCATGGATGCTGTATTCTTGGCTTTGGACACTATCAGCTTTTACCTGTGCTGCAGAAATGTTGGGTACCAGGCTTTCTTCTAGTATTGTGATAGGGGCTTTGGGGGGGAGGGGTAAAGTTGGCACTGAATCTGTTGGCAAGTATGTTGGCTATATCTATTGGTTCAGTATAGGAGGTACCATTGTGCAATAACTCAGAGCAAATCTGGATATTGCCTTGGAGGTTCTTGATAAAGTTATAGAAGGCTTTGAGGTTGTTTTTGGTATCAGCCACAATTCTGCCTTCATAGCTGGCTTTAGAGGATTTAATAAGGAAACTCAACGATTTGTTGAGGGTGATAAGGGAGTTTTTCCAGTCTTGTGACTTCAGTTTTTTCTACAACAGTTTCTTCCTTTTGTTGTAGAGTTTATTGATGGCTGAGGACCACCAGATTGGCTTCATTTTTTTGGAGGAGAGCATCTTGGTTCTATTTATTATGGCAAGTCCCATGCATTTGTGTACATGCTCGTACAGTGCATTGGTGTATGATTCGGCAGTCATGCAGCTATTTTTCATTAGCATGGGTGCCGAGAAGTTAGCCACCTATGTTTTTAGGAGCCCAAAGTCAGCTTTGGAGAATGGAGAAGTTTTTCAGGTGGTCACCTTTGCGGGGGGGGGGTGTAGGTTAGATGGAGATTTCCATGTTGATCAGTTTGTGGTCGGATTTAACCAGGGAGGAATTGACTATAGGTGTGGAGGAGTGGTCTCCTATGTTGGTAATAACCAGGTCGAGGATGCTGCTTCCTCTAGTGGGGGTCAGAATGAGTTGGTCCAGGGCATTGGAATTGATGAATTCCAGGAAGCGTTGGGATGGTACATTGGTACTTGAATATTTTTCACAGTTGATGGAAGGGTAGTTGGAGTCACCCAGTATAAGAGTATTGGGCTGGATCTTGATAGATTCCAGGGTGGTTAGGAACATAGAGTGAGAGTCTAGGGACATAGTTGGGGTTCTGTAGCAGGCTATGACTTGTACTGCCGTCATACCCAGTGTTAGTTGTACCTGGATTATCTCAGATGCATTATGCTGGGTTACCGGTCTAGAGGTGTGCATATCCTTTATGAATATGGAGACATCACCACCTTTGGAGCTTCTGCCCATATTCTGGGGTTGAAAGGTATGAAATGAATTCTAGCCTTGGAGCCCATGGGTGCTTTATGCCTCTTTAAACCAGGTCTCTATTACATCACAAATATCGACATTCTTCATTTTGAGGAGTGCTTTGAGTGAGTGCATCTTGAGATTTAGACTTCTAGCATTGAGCAGCATGACCCTCAGATTGCATTTGTTTGTAGCTGTTATGGTGGAAATTTGGTCTTTGGAACACTACCTAAAAAATGCACTATGGGGTGGCAAGAGCCTTTGCCAGTAGTCAGAACCCCAGGGGTGACAGATGCAGGTTATCTCTGGCAAACCATCGTGGTCTGTCTATTATGTTGTCCCAGACACTGGATTCCCTTAGCATGACACCAAAAACTTAGCCAATTGTTGAAGTCAATAATTTTCTGCTTGTACTGTGGTATCATTCTGGGTGATGGTAGAATAATGCTCAAGGTTAGGGTCATAACTACCTGGGCCACATAATCTGAGAGTTCCATCACATCTCTTTTCATGTAGTCCAGGGAGGTAAGTCTCATGTCATTCACACCCACATGGACAATGACTGAGTCATATTTGTACTTGTTGTGGAGTGACCTGAGTGCATGTGTTATGTGGTGGATCCAGGGACCTGAAAGGCAACTGACTATCACCTTCTCCTTGTTCAACCTAGTGAGTGGGACATCAGTGTGCCTCACAATTGAGTCTCCTATGATTAGTATATTGGTCAGAGTGTTTTTCCTTAAGAGCTTAGGCTGAGGGGGGGTCTATGTCAGTTATTCGAACGCTTAAAATGTCGAATGTTATATGGTCGAGACCATATGTTCGACATTTCAGGTGTTCAAAGGTTGACTTGTAATGGTGCCGTATGGTGCAGAATGGAAGAATTTCCCTTTTCTGCACCGAAGTGCAGTCTCGGAGTTGGTATATTTAAGTAGGGGTGTGTGGGGGTGCAGGAGAGCTTGCCCCCCCTGCTCGCACTGTTAGTGTATGTTTTTCTTTCTTTCTTTCTTTCTTTTTTTTTTATTAGATATTCGAACTTCCAAATATCGACCATATGGTCTCGACCATATGGTACTCAACATTTTTGAAGTTCGAATATTTAACATAGACCCTTGAGGGGCACACTGTGGTGGAGAGCTATGTGCTCTGTCATTGGTGTTGTGGTGGTTGAGTGCATTTCTGTCTCAGGGGTCTCTGTTGTTTGGGTAGATTTTTATTAAGAGCCTCCATGAAGGTAGGTGTATGGTTTGTATTTCTATGTGTGGTTGTGATAGGTGGTGTTTTGGAGGGCTGTGTGTTCTATGTAGTGCATTGCAAGTGTTGATCTTCTCCTCTTGACCAGCAAGTCCAGTCTTGACTGGAGAGTGCAGAGCTTCCAATTTGGTGATATAAGTGCATCTCTCACATGTATGAATGTTGGGAAGTAAGATGAGATGGTTGTCTGTGTACATGAGATAACTTCCACACTGTCTCAGAATGCCCAAGTACACCAGGTTAGCAGGAGAAACAAAGCAAATTGCCCTACAATCGTACCAGGAGGGGTGGTCCTAACTAATAAGTACTGGTGCTCTTACTGTGTAGGAATATCTAGTGCTGATAGCACCTAAGTATGCTGCAATAAATGCTACAAAAGCATGTTGAAGTGCAAGTCAGTTAAGTGAATTGAAATGCAAGAAGTAAAAGAACAAGCATGTTCTAAGGGAAAACTGAAGAGCAGACTTTCTGGCACTGGTAATAGCTTGCCTCAGCTAAGCAGCACTGTGTGGAACTTAAACAAGTGCAAACCCATGCAAACATGGGCTTTAAAACCAGAAAGTTGAAAGGGATGGAAAAACTGCACAAATGGCCAATACACTACAATTTCTGGGCCGGAAACCACTCCTCTTATGGTAGATAGGTTACCTGGTGCTTACCACTCCCACTGATAAGCTAGAAGGCTTCCCTCCAACACAGAAAGGTCTGGGCAACTCAGAAACTTACAAACAGTCCTGGATGCAGCATATCTGTATGTGGACTAGACTAGTTACAGCAAAGGTGGGAAACAAGCTTAGAACTTGTTTTTTGTTTTATTTTTACAGAAAAGCAGCTAAAACAGCAGTAAAACACTTTAAATGAAGTGCAAGCTAGCACACTTGAGTGTGTAGCAATATTAAAGCAAATACAGTTTAAATAAATGCAGTTAAATTAAAAAACAACTAAAACAAGTGCAGAATGCACTAAAGTATGAAAAAATCAAAATGGAGGCACTTAGAGTATCTTTTTCTCCTTCCTGTTGTTCTTGTAGTCTGCAGGATGCAAATCTGGATCTGCTGAGCTTAAATAAGCACAAACCCTCAAAAACAAAGGCTTTTAAACCAGAAAGTTGAAAGGGGTGGAAAAACTACCCAAACAGCCAATAAACTATAATTTCTGGGCCAGAAAGCACTCCTCTTGTGGTAGATAGGCTACCTGGTGCTTTCCACTCCCACTGATAAGCTAGAATGCTTCCCTCCAACACAGAAAAGTCTGGGGGACTCAGAAACTTACAAACAGTCCTGGATGCAGCAAATCTGTATCTGCTCTAAACTAGTTACAGGAAAGTTGGGAAACAAGCTTAGAACTTTTTTTTTACAGAAAAGCAGCTAAAACAGCAGAAAAATCTTTAAATATAGTGCAAGCTAGCACACTTGAGTGTGTAGCAATAGTAAAGCAAATACAGTTTAAATAAATGCAATTAAATTAAAAAACAACAGACAGCAGTAAATTATGAAAAAATCAAAATAGAGACACTTAGAGTATTTCTTTCTCCTTCCTGTTGCTCTTGTAGTCTGCAGGATGCCAAATCTGGATCAGCGGAGCTTAAACAAGTGCAAACCCAGGCTTGTAAACCGGAAAGGTGAAAGGGATGGAAAAACTGCCCAAACAGCAAATAAACTAAAATTTTTGGACCAGAATACCACTCCTCTTGTGGTAGATAGAATACTTGGTGCTTACCACTCCCACTGATAATCTAGAAGGCTTTCCTCCAACACAGAAAGGTCTGGGGGACTCAGAAACTTACAGTCTTGGATGCAGCAAATCTGTATCTGGACTAGACTAGTTACAGGAAAGGTGGGAAACAAGCTTAGAACTTCTTCTTACAGAAATGCAGCTAAAACAGCAGTAAAACACTAAATACAGTGCAAGCTAGCACACTTGATTATGTAGCAATATTACAAATACAGTTTAAATAAATGCAGTTAAATTAAAAAATTACTAAAATAAGTGCAGAAAGCAATAAATTATGAAAAAATCAAAATGGAGACACTTAGAGTATCTCTTTCTCCTTCCTGTTGCTCTTGTAGTCTGCAGGGGCACCAAATCTGGATCTTCGGAGCTTAAACAAGTGCAAACACGGGCTTTTAAACCAGAAAGTTGAATGGGATGGAATAGTAAATCACCAAAGTTTCTGATTTATAAACCTATCCAAAACATATTGTGAGTTAAAAATTCCGAATTTTAAAATTCTGTCTTAGATAGTTTATTAAATTAAGAAGATTATGTTGCTATTTATGTATTGAAAATTAGTGGATCCCTCGAGAATTTAACTTGCTCTGCTTGTCATTCAAGGGCCTTAATATTAATGTGAGTTATTTACATTTTTAGACCATATGTGTAATAAATTGGGTCAGTTACTTAGAGTTTTTAGGGACTTAATCCTAGCTAATAAACATTTTATTGACCAGGATGGTGTAAGTATTAAGATTTGTGGCTTACAGTGTCCTAATCCTAATAGGTGGTTAGGTGATAAAAACTTCAAATTTAGCCTTTATTTTCTTCACTCAAGAATAAACAATTCATGGTTTTCATCACTGATAATAAATTTGCCTGTACAGAACAGGACAACTGAAGTTGCCTGTTAATTTGGCCAACATAACAGTTTCAAAATTATTCTGTTTTCCGTGGTAGATCAGAAGAAACTTAGTAACATGCTGTCATGGCTACAATATGTATAATTTCTCAATAGACAGTTTATTATTTGAGAAACTAGGGCCAGGTTATGTGTTTGTACTTATTGGGATGATAGCATAATGAAAGAAAATAAGTTTCCTGGAAATCTGTATGGCATGATACTCACAAATGCTGTACATTTAGTTAATATATTTACACAAAAACACTGAATCTCTATAATGTTCATTTCACTTCACCTAAATTAATTGCATTTGTTTGTAATATTTCACCATTATGTGAGATATGCTAAACTGATCAGGCCAATACTAAACTTAAATTCTATGAATTTTGCTCTATAAATATTTTATTGCGTATGTCTAATATTCTTAATAGCTATACAGTTTTAAATTGGAAAATGTCTTGGGATGGTGTTGTATTGAATTTATTACCATATAACATGTTTGATGAGAATATAATAACTCACACCTATTCATCTACTAAGAAGCCAACTTATGTAACTATCCAAGGTATCTCTCTAACTTCAATAGTGATACTTTCTCTAACACATTATCTCAGTAAAATTTACTAAATATACTCTCAGTGGTAGAAGCTGTTAGACACTTTAACCAAAACATTTTTTCAAACATAAAATACATAGGTTCCATCAGGAAGAAAAAAGCATGTCAAAATCAAGCCATCCTTTGGTTAATATAATCCCCCATGCTATTTATGAAACAGAGGGACAAAGCTTGGCATCTCTGGAAAGCTGTGTCTATCAACAATCCCATGACACTCTGAAATATTACTAAAGCTCAATTTATCCTAGGCATGAAAAACATATTTTTCTAACCATCAAAACATGCAAGGTAAATCTTCACAAAAATTCTGATCAGGTCTATTTCTACTCTGTAGACCAGGCAAACCATTTCAACCCAATCCGAACGCCAGCAAAACTGATTAAAACATTGCTTGTGGTTTTAGTAATCACTTCATTTCCTCTGCTGCTTCTATTATCACTCACAAAAATTCAAATGACACAGCTTTTATTTTAGCACAGAAGATGACTAATAATCCTTTATCTGATCTCCTTATTCCTACTATTAAAATTCAATCATATCTCATCAAGTTATGACACACAACACTTGCCCCAGATAATCTACCTTCAGAATGCCTGGAATTAGCAGTCAAAGCCATAGTCTACCCTATAGCCAGTCTCATTAAGAGATCTCTACAAGAATCTTACATCCCAAATATACTGAAACAATCTTATAACATTCTACTTTTTTTCACTATGAGGGGATGAAAGTGAATGCACTAAGGACTGGAATCATCAAACTGCATTTGCTGAAAAAAATGCAAAAGATAATTTTTCTAAGTGTTTTTTTGCAGGAGGGCAAACTCCCCACCCACTGAATCCATATATACCAACTCTACAATCACAGCAACTTGAAAAAGGAGGAAATTCTCCTAAATGGACTTCATTGTTTGCACAATTGGCCAATAGTGATTTCCTATGGATGAACTCCAGTTATTGGCAATTTGAACTTTGGGCAATTCCGACTTTGAGAATTCAGTCTTCATCCACCATTAGGTTACCCCATTCTACTACACAAAGGTGTGTCTAACATAGAACTAAATAATTTTAGACCCAAAGCTATCCTATCCTCACTAAGATCCTAGAAAAGTAAAATTATTCTCAACTACACTATTATCTTCTCCTCATCATAACAAGGAGTTCACCCATCACACAGTAAAGCTACAACCCTCTTATATTTCATTAACACCACACAATATCAGAGAAATAATAATAACCTAGTATCTTCTATTTTTCAGTGCCATATCTAAGGCATTCAGTAATGTCTCTCTCCAAAAACTGCTCCAAAAACTATTTACCTTGGGTCTGTCTTCTCTTTCTCATGGTTCCTTTCCTACCTCACCCATAAGAGTCAGAGTGTCAAATTGCAACAAATCATCTCATCCTTATTCCATATTTCTGTTGGAGTACCACAGTGCCCCATCCTTGACCCTTACTATTCAACATCTTCATTAATGATCTACCTCTACATTCTGGCAATGTCACATCATATAATATATACACAACTCTACCATAATCTACAGTACCAAAACAGTTCCTGAACTTCAAGTTATCATGCTTTCACATCTGTAGAGACATGTCTTAGAGACTCAAATATTGTACTCAATGCCAAAAAAGCTAAACTAATGCTGTTTATCCCCGGTACTCTTTATAACACGCACACACAAAAAAACTACTCATTCATTGGCACTACAATTGAAGTATTCTTTCATACCAGGCAAATAGGAGTAATAATCAATGACAACTGCAATTTGATGTGCACACACAGGTCCAAACATTACTTCACTGATCACACCAGAAAATGCATTGCTCCATCCTTTCTTCTTCCAACTCTCTCATAGGCAGTGTCTGTTATTATCTAACTACACTCTACCCAACTTACAAAGCTTGAGAAACTCTTCAATAAAATTGCCAAATTTGTTACTATCTCTTCTGCCCAAACCCACCTCTGTGACACAATTAAGCAACTTCATTAGCTGGAGTTACCGAATTTCCTCAAATTAATTCACCTGAAATAAGCCCATAAAATTATTCATTATGCTGATACATGTACAGCCATTAATCCACTTCTGTTTTGATGTTCTCCAGCTATGATGCCTTAGATCCTTAGAAAAATCCTTGTTCACCATATTCTAGGCTTACATGCAAAACCCATTAGTAATGCAGTGTGGCTACACTCTGGAATTCTTTTCCATGACAAGTGAGATCACTTGTCTCTGATTATTTAAATCTCAATTAAATTTTATACTTCTTTTCCAAGAGGATGTGTCACCACTGATCATTCCCTGGGCAAGCCACTTCCCTCTTCTAACTCCCAGCTATCTGTCACTGTACTACCTGACTTGTCTCCCCCACCCATTGAACATTTCGATTTCTCTTCACTGACTGTTTAGGGTGATTACATTAAAGTATTTTATTCACTTCCCATACCAAACACATAGTATCTTACCCAATCTCTGTCATTTATGAATACTGCTTAATCACCTTAACTTATTTAATCTTGTGTCCTATGCCATTGCTCCAACTTATTTAGCAGTACTCAAGAATTCTTGTATTTTTTTAATGAATGTGTAATTTGCAAAGCAATGTGTCTTCCTCTGATTGATAATGCATATAAAAAATGGAGCTTCCACATTCTGCAAATTATTAAAATCTAAATCTTTGGTTACTAATCTTTGTAAAATTACTGAAGATGTTATTGAATGATCATATTTATGTTAGTATAATACTTTGTTAATTAGTAAAAATGTTGAAGCTTTTCTCCGTCTGCCTCCTCTGGAAAGGAGTTTTCATAATCAAGTCAGATTTGGAACTAAATAAATTTATGTGCTTTAAATTCTAATGTGAAATATCTAAAAACTGGTATAGCAGGAGCTGAGTTATCAGCAAATGTCTTGTTCTGCATAGGTTTGACATATGCTTTTGACTACAGTTTGTTGTAAAACTCATTCAATGGAATGTTAACTGATGCACCTCAGTCAGTCATGTGTGATCAAGATCATTAACCTTACATAGGTTCATAGGTTCATAGGTAGGTACTAGGCTATTGGCCCTAGGGCCTATATAAGCCTAGCCAAAAAGGTACCCTGGCTTTCGCCATCAAAGAAAATTATTTTCCTGTGCCCCTGTCGAGCAGAGTCCAGAGGTGATCCCTGGGGTGGATTTCCTATTTAGGCCAAGAAGAGATACTCTGCAAGTAAGACCCAGATGCAAGGCAAGAAGCAGTTCAAGTAGACAAAAGATTGCCAGCACCAAATTCAGTGTAGAGCATTAAAAAGCATCCAAAAACACTGATAAGTAAAGTATATAAACTTTTATTAAATATAATAAACAACCCAGACCAGTTTCTGCCAACATGCTTTCCTCAGTGGGAATAAAAAGATTCTTTTTATCAGCGTTTTTGGATGCTTTTTGATGCTCTACACTGAAGTTGGTGCTGGCAATCTTGTGAATTTCCTATTTCCCATCCAATCATCAAGAATTTTCTTGTAAAGTGATAATGAGGAGCTTTGTTTGATATAGATAGGTAGTTTGTTCCAGAGTATGGGAAGTCTCTGGGACAGGAATCTATCCCTCCGGCATGTTCTGTTTATTGTGGTGACAAGGTTTAAGTCCCTAGCGCGTGTAGCTCAGAGGGATTGGGATATCTTTAAGTGGAGCATGTCCAACAGGTCTGGGTTTGACATAGATTTGTATGTTAGGCAGAGATTACCTCTGAGTAGGTGAAATGCGACAGAGTAAAGCTGGAGTTTTTTGATACGGTCTGCGTAGGGCATCTGTTTGAGGCGGTAATCCTCTTTGTGAGGTATTTCTGCGGCCATTCCAGTTGTTGTAGATGTCTTGTGAGGTACATACCAAAAAGGACGTTGTACTCTATAAAGGGTCTAATGAGTGATGAGTAGAGGGGAACAATGACCTCTTTTTTCCTGGATGAGAAACCTTTTGTGATGAGGTGTGCCATGTAGAAGGATTTCCTGACTACTGTGGCGATGTGATTATCCACCTGTGTCCCAAGATCTCTTATCACACTTTTGGTGTTAAGCAAACTACCACCTATGTGGTAGCTCATGGGTACAGAGTTTTTTACCAAAGGGGATGACAATGCACTTTTTGGCATTGAACTTGAGGCCATGGATTTGACACCAGGCATCTGTCTCAGTGAGGCCCTTTTGTAGGATGTCCACATCGTTAGGAGTTTCGATTATGGCTCCTAGTTTGCAGTCATCTGTGAACTTCATTAGCCAAAGACCTTCTGTGTTAGCCTGTACTTCAGAAAAGTAGATACCAAACAGGAGAGGAGCCAGGACTGAACCCTGTGGTACTCCACTTGTCAGTGGTCTGAAGTCGGATTTGGAGTCTGCTACTTTCACAGTGTGGTTTCTGTTACTGAGCCAGTTGGCAACCCATCTTGTGATATAGGGATTTATACCTAGTTTAGTGAGTTTATCTATAATTCTAGAGCAGGGGATAGTGTCAAAAGCCTTGGAGAGATCTAGATAGGTTGTGTGAACCATCTTACCCTTTTCTACAGCTTTGGCGACTGCTTCAAAGAAGTCTATCAGGTTTAGGAGACATGATCTGCCTTTTACCAGCCTGAACTGGGTGGGGTCCAGAGTCTGGGGATTACCAATGTCTTTGTTTATAAGTTCCTTGATGATATGTTCCATGGCCTTGCAGACCAGGCTCATTAGGCTAATGGGGTGGTAGTTCCCGGGGTCCGTGGTGGCTCCCCCTTTGTGGAGTGGGATAATTGTCACTGTGTGCCATTCAGTGGGTACAAAACCTGAGGTGAGGCTATGATTGAGCATGGTGCTTAGGTGGGGTGCCAGTTCATTCTGTAGTTCATGTAGAATGCAGCCTGGGATGTTATCAGGTCCCATAGATGCTGTGTTCTTGGCTTTGGAGAGTGTGGGTTTTACCTGTGCAGCTGTGATTACAGGAACTTTGCATTTTTCTGGTATAGAAATGGGCCCTTTAGGGGGTGAGAGAGGGGTAAAGTTAGCAATGAAACTATCTGCCAGGATGTTGACAATATCAGTTGGTTCTGTATATTTAGTGCCATTGTGCTGTAACTCAAAGCAGATCTGAGTGTTGCCTTTGAGATTCTTGACATAGCTATAGAATGCTTTGTGGTTGTCTTTAGAATCAGTGGTAATTTTGTTTTTGTAACTAGCTTTGGAGGAGTTTATGAGAGATCTCAGCTTCTTACTGAGGCTGACCAGGGAGTTCCTCCAATCATGGGATTTTACTCTTTTTTGCAACAGTTTCTTTCTTCTGTTGTAGAGCTTTTTTATGGCAGGGGACCACCAGATTGGCTTCCTTTTTTTGGAGGATAGCATCTTGGTTCTGTTAGGAATAGCACAATCCATGCACTTGTGTAAGTGCTTATAAAGTGCATTTGTGTAGGATTCAGCAGTCGTACCTTTATTGTCAGTCTGCATGGGTGTTGTGAAGTTTTCCACTTCTGTCTTAAGAAGCATGAAGTTGGCTTTGGAGAATTTTTTTACGGTGGTTTCCCTAATTGGAGGGGGTGGGGGAGTGGGATGTGATGTCTAGGGTGATTAGCTTGTGGTCAGATCTGACAAACGAGGACTTGACCTCTGGTGTGGAACACCCGTTGCCCATGTTGGTATTACCAGATCTAGGATATTGCTGCCCCTGGTGGGGGTGTAGATAAGTTGATCCATGGCGTTGGAATTTATGAATTCCAGAAAATGTTGAGCAAAAGAGTTGGTACTGAGTAGTTTTCCCAGTTAATGGTGGGGTAGTTGAAATTGCCCATTATGAGGGTGTTGGGTTGTACCCTAATATTTTCCAGTGTATTAAGAAATGAGGAGTGGGAATCCTGGGGCATGGTGGAGGATCTGTAGCAATTTACAATTTGGATTGCGGTCTTGCCCAGAGTTAGTTGCACTTGGATAATCTCGGATGGATTATGTTGAGCAACTAGCCTGGAGGTGTAGATATCCTTAATGAATATGGACATGCATCCGGCTTTAGTGTTTCAGTCCAGGTTAGGTGGCTGAAAGGTGTGGTATGAATTATAGCCTGGTAAGGCAGGGGTGGTCTCTGGAGCCTTGAACCATGTCTCTGTCACTGCACAGATGTCGATGTTCTCCAGTTTAAGGAGTGCCTCGAGTGAATGCATTTTGAGGTTTGGACTTCTAGCATTGAGTAGCATTACCCACAGATTTTGCTTGCTTGTACCGGTTATGGTGGTGAATTTGTCATTTGAACCTTGCCTAAAAAAGGCACTATAGGGGTGGCAAGAGCCTTAGCCAGTATCCGGAATCCCAAGGGTGACAGGTGCAGGCCATCTCTGGCAAAGCATCGTGGTCTGTCAATCATGTCATCCCAGGCAGACAGATACTGGATCCCTTTAGAATTACACCAGAAGCTTAGCCAGTTGTTGAAGTCAATCATTTTGTCCTTGTACTATGGTATCATTCTGGGTGATGGCAGGATGCTACTCAGGGCTAGGGTCATACCTGCCTGGGCTACAAGATTGAAGATCTCCTCCATGTCTCTTTTCATGTAGTCCAGGGAGGTACGTCTCAGGTCATTCACACCAACATGGACAATGACAGAGTCATATTTGTATTTTTTGTGGAGTGACCTGAGTGTGTGCATTATGTGGCAGATCCTAGCACCCGACAGGCAGCTGACAGTAACTTTCTCCTTGTTTAGCTTGGTGAGTGGAAACTCAGTGTGCCTGACTATAGACTCACCTATGACTAGAGTATTGGGTACGTTGTTATCGTTGTTATAACTTATGGGCTGTGGTTGAGTGGCACACTGAGTTTGTGGGCTATGTGTCATTTGGGTTGTATTGGGGGACGGGGGTTACTTGCATTTCTGCTTTGGAGGTCTCTTTTGCTTGAGCATATTTTTATTGAGAGCCTCTGCAAATGTAGGTGTGTGTTTTGTGTTTCTATGTGTCTGTTTTGCTGGTGTAGGTTTTGAGGGACTATGTGATGAGTGTGGGGTGGTGAAAGTGTTTACCTTCTCCTCTTGACTGTCTAGTCCAGTCTTGGGTGAAGAGAGCTCTGCTTCCAGTTTGGCTATATAAGTGCATCTCTCACAGGTTGTAGTATTGGGTGGTAGGAGTAGAGGGTTGTCTGTGTATGTGAGGCAATTGCCGCATTGCCCCAAGATGCCCAGATTCATCAGGTAGACATGAGAAAACACCAACAGCTGACCCTTAGACATGCCCTGGATAGGTGCTTATGTATTAAGTACTAAAAACTGTTTTCCTCTAGACAAGTGAGGAAAGTTACATGTGATGTAACTCAATGTATCAACTCCGTCTCTTACATGTAAATATGCAGTTATTGTTATTTATTTATCTTTTTGCAGGAGCTTATTTGCAGTGTATAATTTGTTATGATTTTTCATCTGTGGAATAATTAGTCAGTCTATTATAGCTCTGTTTCTTACATGTTGTCTTTGCCTGATATTTCTTAAGCTTCCCTCCAGTTCTGCACCTTTTAGTAAAAGTAATTAATCTTACTACATTAACTGCTTCTGTTCATTTGGTGGGCATACATCAATGTGTAGATACAATACCACAATTTTTTTGTAGTTGTTGCTCACCTTCATTGTATAACTTTTTTTTTTTTGCTTTGCTACATCTTAATTTTGTATACATATTTACATATTTTGGCTAATGCACAAGAGTTGACCTTATTAATAAATTAAAAAAAATAAGACAAGATAACTGATTAGTTAGTCTAATCTCCTTAGAGGGGTGAGTTTGTTGATGGTTCAGGTTACCATCTCCAGGTATTTGCTATCTGCACTGTAGTACACGTGTAAAATGCTACCTTGGACCTTGCATTTTTTTTTTTTGGTGGTGGGGGGGTGAGGTTAAGATGGTGTAAGTCCCATAATGTTCTTAAATTGTTACAAGTGTCTGATGAGACAAATCAGCACAAAAACTAGTAATAGTGCGGACCTTATCATAAAGAGGCAGTTTAAGAAGAAATAGATTTTATGAGCAAAATATTTTGTTGTGAGCCTGTGCAGAGGATGTGTCACTTGCCATGAGAGTGTTTAACCTCTGGACTCTTGTCCTTTCAGCTTTGTTCTGCTACCTTGACTAGGTGTCTAATATATTTATCTTTAGTTAGTGTCATAAAAAGTGGATTTTTTTATTGGCCTTTCTTCAAAACCAGTTCAGTGGTGAGGTGGATAGATGTTGTCTTGGCATTCTACATCATAGGCCTTTCTTGTTTTAAATGTATTAATATCAGTATGCACCAGATTAATACATATAAATTGGAGTAAGCTCAGGGTCAGTTAGTTAAATATGTGTAGTATCAATGATGATATATGTTCAGGTGATAGTAGTCTGTTTCTTAGTCTGTCAGCTTTTAATTTGGGGTTCACACCCCCTGACTCAGGTTTTTGTGGCAATCTGGCTTATGTATTAGTCTGTTATTCATAATTTGTGTTTTTCTGCCAAATTGTTGAGGATTGGCACCACTAAACAGCGCCATATATTTCAGTTTCAAACCTCTTATCCTTCACAAAATGCATGCAAACCTAAAACCAGCTATTTAAAAACTTTCTATTTAAGATCAACATGTAAATTTGTCCTGGTTTGGATTCTTGTAGCCCTAGTTTTGCCTTTGCTCAGATTTCTTGCACTTAATAATTGAGGCATCTTAGGGCACCATGATTCAGATCATTATGGTAGCAGATGGGGTTTGTTTGGGGTGCCCTTTACTTGCTAGTATGAGGGCAAGTATTGTTATGGTTATTGTCAACTTCATTGTTAGAAATGCTCCTCCTGGGCAGTATTCCTTAAGTACACTTTCCCTGGTTGGGGTTGTCCCCTTTCTCTTCTATGTGTTAAGTCTCTTGGCTGTTTATTTTTTATTTTTTGCTTTGCAGGTACATGACTCCATAAATACTAACAATTATGGAAAGGGGCAAATTGTTATAGGTTTATAGGTTCATAGGTTAGTATACCAGGTTAACTGCCCTTATGGGCCATTTTTAAGCCTAGCCAATTAGCCCATGTTAGAATCAAATCCTGCACCTTGTGTTTCTAAGGTAAGCACCTTAACCATTATGCCAACCTCCCATAAATATCAAAATATCAAATTAAATTACATAAAGCATAGAAAATAGGGCAGTCATATTTAAATGAGAGGGTGATCCCTTTAAGGTAGGTTTTATCATTCATCAGTTCATTTTCCTATAAAAAATAAAATAAATAAATAAATACATATACTAATAATAAAATAGAAATGCTAATGAGTAGTGTGACAATAATTCCCCAGGATTCAAAGCCCATATAAGTTCCATGGTCTAGAGCCTACAAAGAATGTGCCATGGTTCCCCCTTGGCAGCACGCCATGCATATTAATCATGGCACGCTGCTGAGGGAGATCACAGTAACATGGATATTGAATCCATGCAAGTAGCAGTTTAGAGGCTGTTCTATACTTGTAGTCTGTCCAAGTAAATCCTGGACAGATGGTGAGCACAGGATGATAATTATTGTAATGTACTCTGCTATTCTATAAATAGTTTTTATTTTTTTTTTTCATTTTTTTTTAATCTCTCTGTTTGCACAGGATGTTGCAGTGCTTAGAGATGCCAAGCTGCACTTATACATACATAGCAGACATCTGCCATATATCTAAAAATAGAAACCGGATGTAATCAATTACACATTGATATTTTTTTTGTTTTTTAAATTGTGCCTGTTTGCTTGGAGGAGTACCACATTTAGTGCTGCCAAACTGCACTTATACACACATAGCAGACACCTGCCATATATCTAAAAATAGAAACCAGATGTAATCAATTATACAATATATTTTTTTCTTTTAATGTGTGTTTGTTCGGCGTGGTGCTTAGCAATTCTAACAGGCACCTTAGTAGTATATGTGAAGATATAATGGTTTTCACTACTATCCAAGTGGCTAGATAGGCTGAGTCACAACCTGCTGTGTAGTAGGTCCTGGGTTCGAGTTCTGATCAGTCATACCTTTTACATTTATTGCTATGAAAATGTGTGATGCGACTGAAATGGCAGTTTAGTTCAAAATAAAAAATTGTTACATTTAGAAAAGCTCCATGATACTAAGCACCACTTAAACATGGTCAACAGCCTACCATGTCACTGAAAGATGGGTTGTGCGAGTTTCCATGATGCTCAGCTCGACTAAACTTGTTTGCACCATGCTAAGCAATGCAGTACTTTTTTGAAAGTTATAGTATGATGTGTAAGGGTGGCAATGCAGCTTATATTAAGGCCAATAGGCAGGAATTTTACATCATTCACTGGAGTCTCAATTGGTTGTCGGTATGCCTAATGGTGTTGAAGAGGGAACATGCTTTCAGGTACAGAGGTGGGGTGTGCAGGAGTCCAGAGTGTTAATGTACTGTCTAAATAAATTATTTACTGAGTTTGCAATTGTAACAGTCAGGTATAACACTGCATGTGTGTTCTAATCTGAGTCCTGTCAAATGGCCAGATATCCATGTGTATAAATGCCACATTTTAAGGTACATTATTAATAAATTTTAAATCAGGGTTGTGCTTTGATAACTAATCTGTTCAAATAAGTGTGCAGTACAGCTGTATTTACTGCATGTGTGTTCTAATCTGACACCAGTCAATTGTAAAAAGGAAATGAATAAAGAGTGCAGAAAAAACTGTCTGATAAATGTAGCGCAATACCCACAGTAAGGTTCAAGCCTGTGTTATGGCCATTTTTAGTCAAATATTTATTTATTATTTTATTTATTTTACATTTGTTAACTGGGAAGGTCCACTGGACACTGGTCCTTTTTCAGTGGAGGTCCGGGGAGAAAAGCTCCACAAAATAACAATAAAGTACAAAGTTGTTATAGTAATACATAATAATACTGTCAAGAAAGAAAGCAGTATATACAATAATTGTGAGTATTCACAGAAAGAATCCATCATTTGCAGGTAGATACAAGTAAGCAATAATGGTATATATAGATATATGTTAGTTTAAAAAGACAAGTATTGTAATGTAAGAGTCCAAATTTTACCCATTATACAAAGACATGAGCTATTAACCCTCTTAGACTGAGTAATATAGTGAAAATGATGGCAGGGCTATCCTGGACCAGTACAAGAGTAGAGCAAAGTACCTGTAAAGTGTGTTCATAGTGACCTTTTAAACAAGGATATTGATGGTATGGAAGTTATGGGTGGTGGTAAAGAGTTCCATATTTTGGACACAAAATTAGAAAAGAGCGATTCACCTGCTGTGTTGTTGGGTTTAGTAACTTCTAGAAGGAATTTATTGTTAGTGCAGAGAGTCCTTTTACTAGAATAAGGTTGAAGTAGGTTTTGCAGTGAGGGGGTTTTCTGAGGATGATGCAGGATTTTATGAGCTTACATTAGTTGACTGTGCTACTAGAGATGGAGAAATTTTAGCCGCTTAAGTTGCTTTAAAGCTGTGCAGTGATGTGTTTTATAAGGGGAGTCAGAGGCAAACCTGGCAATTTTATTGTAGCAGGATTCTAATTTTGCTAAATCAGTCTTTTTGAGATTGGTTAGGATAGGGGAGGCGTATAGAAGGGTGGAGATGAGATGGGTACGTGATATAGTGGTTTTTGCTTGTTTGGTGAGAAACTGTCTATTCCTATAGAGGGTACTCAGTTTCGTATGTACTTTCTTAATAGTGTGGGCTATGTGAGTGTCAAATCTCAAATTATTGTCAATCACAACATTGAGAAGTTTTGTGTGTGCTATGGGAGAAATGATAGTTTTGTTACTGGACATGATATTAAAGGAGGGGTCTAAGGAAGTGGATATAGTAGGTTTGAAGAGAAGTAGTTTTGTTTTATTAGGATTCAAAATCAGTTAGATGTCAGATAGAAATGATTCAACTGACAAGAAGGAAAGCTGAGTTAGTTATTAGAGTTCGTTTAAAGAAGATGCTGCACAAATTAGTGTGGAATCATCTGCATATTGTATGACAGATGCATGATGAGTGGAAGTGTGAAGGTTGTTAGTATAAAGGGAGAAGAATTAGAGGCCTAAAATAGAGCCTTGTGGAACTCTGAGTGTGACTGGAAGCAGTGGTGAGAGTTCATGTTGCTACAATACTGCTTGCTGGCAGCTGGCTAGATAACCTTGGAACCAAGCTAAGGAAGATGCAGTAAGACCTATATCAGAAAGAATATTAATAAACATACTATGTCTAACTATGTCAAAAGCTTTTGACAGGGCGAGGAAGGTAGCTGAAACAAATGTGCCATTGTTTCTGTGGTTGTTTACTATGTTGGTGAAGGACATAAGAGCTGTGCTGGTACTGTGAAAGGGATGAAAGCCATATTGAGTGATAGATAGGAGTTTGTGGGTATGCAAGTAGTCCATAATTTGAGTAAGTATACATCGCTCCAGGATTTTGGCTATAGGAGATAGGATAGCTATTGGACGGTAGTTTGTAAATTCTGTAGCAATCCCTCCATTATGAAGAGGGGTGATATGTGATATTTTCCATATTTTGGGGACAAAGACTTCAGTTAAAGATCTGTTAATGAGAATGAATATTGGGAAGGCAATGGCATCAACTGCTATTTGTAAGAATTCTGCTGGTAATTTGTCAGAAGCTAGTGTTGTGGGCCAGAGTTTTTTAAGGTATTTTCTAATTATATCAGTGGTGACAGGTTGGAAGTGGAATGGTTGTTGTTGCTATGTGATTTACAGATTTCTATAGAAGGGAAGTTATTAGAGATGTTTTGTTGATTGGATAGAGTAAGAATGGTGCTAGTAAAGAATTTCTTAAAATGTGTGGCTATGGTGTCAGATATGTTATCTGTGTTAGGGGTGGGAGTACTACCTTTACCTGGCAAGAACATTTTATTTATGGGTACCCAAAACTTTTGAGGATTGTTCTTATGCCTTATTTGTAGATTATGATAGTAGTTTGTTTTGTCACACTTTGCTAGTTTTTTAGCTGTATTCCTGAGCTCTTGATAGATTTATTTGGTGGATTGAGACTTGTCTTTGTGCCAGTGGTCCCAAGCTTTGTCCCTGGTTTTGAGAAGGGATCTAGTTTCTTTACTTAGCCAAGGTGCACTATTAGCTTTGATTCTGATAGTTCTGGGAGGGGCATGTCAGTTCAGGATATTTAGAAAAGTGGAATTAAAGAGTTTTACAGCCTCATTTAGGTCAAGATGTTTTAATGGTGTCCAATTACATTTTTTAGGTCTGTAAAAAAGATGTTGGGGTTAAGGATTTTTTATTTCTGATTAGTTGGTAGACAGTTCCTTTGTTGCAATGGGAATGTTGTCTAAGAAGAAAGGTTATTAGATGGTCACTTAGGCCATCAAGGAGGCAACCTGCATTAGAGGGTTGAAGTGGTCTGTTAGTTAGTATCCAGTCAAGGACTGATTCCCTGTTAAGAGCTTTGTTAGTTCTAGTAGGGTTTTGGATGGTTTGTGTAAAGCCATCCATGAAGGTTGATATGATTTGTGGCAGCATGAGAGTTGCATGTCAGTCAGTCTATGTTAAAAATCACCCAGGATGATGGTTTCATGTAGAAGTGATGTGCCAGACCAATGGAGTAGATTTTCAAGGGTGGCTATATTGTTTCTGGATGGTATATAGCATCTGACTATGTTTATTAGTTTGTTAGAGTTGAGTTTTAGTTGGGCAAGAAGTGTTTCTGCTTTGTCCAGGTTAGGGAGTTTTATATTTAAAGTCTCAACTGCAAAATGATTTTTATAAAGTAAGGCAATACCACCACCTTTTTTGTCAGTCCTATTTTATCTTAGAATATTATATCTAGGTGGTATAATTTCATTATCTGTGATGTGTGGTTTTAGCCATGTCTCAGTTATAACAACTATGTCTGGAGTGTATAGAGATAAACAGGCATACAGGCCATGAATTTTATTGGAGATGCTTCTAATATTAATGTTGAATAGGAGTAGGTTGGATGTTTTTCTAGGGAGATGAAGTAAGTTGATGGGGTGGTTGGGAATTTGAGTGGGGGTGTTTAAAGAAGTCGACAGACTGGGATTTGGATAAATGTCTCCGCAGCAAGACATCTTGGAGGCTATGTAAAAAATTGTTTTCAAGTATTTTTTAATGTCCTTGTCATATTGTTGGGTGGGTGAGGGGGAGTGGGGGTGAGATAGTAGTATTTAAGGAGCATAGTCAATTGAACAAGAATTGAAAATAGCAGAAGAGATAGATAAGTGATATACGCTAGTGCTGATAGGTTTGAGAGCTGAATTATAGAAAGGAGGAGATTCTTGTAGATTGTGTGGTAAGATGTAAGATATGAAAGAGATGACAACATGATTAAGGAGGCTATGTGTAGTAGAAACATGTTGTTAGAGGTTAGTGAAGAATGAGCTAATTGATGTATGGTTATGTGAATGAGAGGTAGTAGGTAGGAGTGTACTGAATGAGGGAGAGGCTAATAAAAAGGTACTAGGGGTGGGGATAAGGTGGTCTTTCAATGGAAGTTACTGAGGATGATAAAGTAATTAGATGGTTGGTTGTGGGAGATTTTAAATATGTCAGGTGTTGGTACTCTGTGCTAGTGATTGGGAAGAGGAGATGGTTGGGTGTGGCTAGTATCAGATAAGAATAGGGATAGTGGGGATGGGTGGAATTTGGGGGCAGGGTAGGGAAACAGAGTGAGGCCGAGCACAATGAGGGTGAATGGAGTGAGGCTAGTGCTGGTCTCGAATGTAGCTGAAATACAAAGAACTATCAGCAGGTAGGCTATGATGACTAACAAAACTTGCAGAGTAAAGGAAGAAGAGGGTATTGTAGGGACTATCAGAGGGATACCTTCAAAGTCTGCAGTGGAATAGGAAAACTAAGGAAGCAGTCTGGGCATAGAAGGAAAAAAGCTAGAGAGCAGGGTGTTAATAGAATGAGGCCATTAGGTGCCTATAGCCAGTAGATTGGATAGATGCTGGCAGTAGAACATCTAATTATGTGCTTTGAACAGTGTATGGGCAGATACTAGGTGGAATACTCATCCTCAGGGATGCAAAAGGGAGATAAGGGAATTGGAAAGTGTTCTGACATGAGGCACTAGGAAATGCCTCGCTGCTGCCAACCAATGTGATGTGCTCTCTAGGGGACAGGAATCTTAAATAAAATTCAACCTACAAAGTTTCCAGTTGTCAGCTGATGTCTGGGGATCAGTAGAGCATTCCTTAGTGTAAGTTTTGTTGGAAATACCTTGAAGGTTTCAGGTTTAGGTGTGTTTAATAGAAATCCCACTTAGTTTTTAGAAAGGGTGTTACTCAAAAAAGACAAGGAAGGCATAATGAGAGGTCTGGGTGATTAGCTGCAGAGATAGTACAATATCTCTAACAACGTCAGCAGACAATGTAACAACAGTAAGGCAGTACTGAATTAAATATGGTTAATACACTTGTTGTATAGCTAATACAATGCTAAACTTCTGTCTGGCAATCTTTTAACACATATATTGTGCAGCAGAAAAACATAAGCATCACTATCTGTAAAATATCTAACTAATTGGCCAGCTCTTGGTTTGGCAATACTTATGTATTTTCTTATTTTATTTAGTAGCCCAGTAGACTCTAAATAAATACGAATTAATGTCATTTGCACTAGGATGTTAGGTGATAAGCATCGCTATAACAGTAGCATTTAAGCTGCAGAATGTGGTAAAACAGGACAGTAGCTAAGTATATATACTGTTAGCTGTGATAAATGTCTAGCTCAATGGCTAACCTCATGCATTTAGTCAGTAAAATACTAGACAGTCTAGTCTGTAGCTACAGGACTCATTAAATGTATCCAATATAATGTTGGTAATACAAGGATGCTAGAAGGCATGTGTACGTGCTGCTAAACAGCAGTGGGGACACTATGCAGTATGGATGACTGTAGCCTTATCATGCAGTATTTACATTTTATGTTTACCTGCAGTTACAATTTAATTAGTTCATGCCTAGAAATACAGTAATGGTGTCAGTACAACAGCATCACTGAATTGTTAAATCACTGTTATATCTACCTGCAGTTAGCATGTAAACAATTTCTGCCTAGAAATACATTAATACCGGCACTACAACAATATCACAACACTGTTAAATAATAACAGATATGAATACAGGTACAGGAACTTTAGGAAACAGCAGTAGCTTAAAATGACAAGTAAGGTCAGCACATTTGGAAACTGCAATATTTGGTTAAGACATGAAAAGTTTTACAACAGTGCTTAGACTTACAAGAGAGGCACAGCTCGGCAAGGGAGCAGACAGCAGGGACACATTTGAAAATGGCGCCCGGGTGCAGGAACTTTTTGATAGTTCATATCAGATGTAATGAGGGGAGGGGGCATGGGAGAAACTCATGTAAAATATAAGGGGGTGGGGTATGGGCAGAGCACTGGTCTCGGATGTAGATGAAGTACAAAAAACAATCAGCAGGTAGGCTATGATGACTAACAAAGCTTACAGAGTGAAGGAAGAAGAGGGTATTGTAGGGACTATCAGAGGGATACCTTCAAAGTTTGCAGTGGAACAGGAAAATTAAGGAAGCAGTCTGGGCATAGAAGGAAAAAAGCTAGAGAGCAGGGTGTTAATAGAATGAGGATGTTAGGTGCCTATAGCCAGTAGTTTGGATTGATGCCAGAACTAGAACATCTAATGACATGCTTTGAGCAATGTATGGGCAGATACTAGGTGGAATAGTTATCCTCAGGGATGGAAAATGGAGATAAGGGAATGGGAAATTGTTCTGACAATGGGCACTAGGAAACACCTGGCTGCTGCCGACTGATGTGATGTTCTCTCCAGGGACAGGAATCTTAAATAAAATTCAACCTGCAAAGTTTCCAGTTGTCACCTGATGTCTGGGGCTCTGTAGAGCATACCTTAGTATAGGTTTTGTAGGAAACAATGTGAAGGTTGCAGGTTTAGGAGTGTTTAATAGAAATCCCACTAAGATTTTAGAAAGGGTGTTATAAAGTTTCCAGTTGTCAGCTGATGTCTGGGGCTCAGTAGAGCATTCCTTAGTGTAGGTTTTGTCAGAAACACTGTGAAGTTTGCAGGTTTAGGAGTGTTTAATAGAAATCCCACTTAGTTTTTAGAAAGGGTGTTATAAAGTTTCCAGTTATCAGCTGATGTCTGGGGCTCAGTAGAGCGTTCCTTAGTGTAGGTTTTGTCGGAAACACTATGAAGGATGCAGGTTTAAAAGTGTTTAATAGAAATCCCACTTAGTTTTTAGAAAGGGTATTATAAAGTTTCCAGTTGTCAGCTAATGTCTGGGGCTCAGTAGAGCATTCCTTAGTGTAGTTTTTTTTGGAAACACCATGAAGGTTGCAGGTTTAGAAGGGCATAGATTTCCCACTTAGTTTTTAGGAAGGTTGTTATTGGAGAGGCACAGCTCGGCAAGGGAGAGGACAGCAGGGGCACACGTTCTGGGTAGATGTCCATGTGTGTAAGTGCCAGATTTTAAGGAACAATATCAATAAAGTGTAAAAAGCAGGAGTGTGCCTTGATAAATAATCCTTTCCAATAAGTGTAAAGTAGTCCTGTAAGCACTGCATGTCTTTTCTAATCTGACAACATTTAACTGATAAATTAAGTGCACATTTTCCCTGGAGTCACAGCTTGTGAATTCTAATCCCATGGCAGCCAACAAAGAAATTGCCCGCTGTCTAGTCTACTTAATGTACATGAACATACTTCTCAAATGTCATGATTTTTTTGGAATGTAATGACTAATGCCTCATTTGTCTGGTCCTTGATTAGCAGATAAATGACATTACTTGGAATGGAATTTATAGACAAATCCATTTACAGAACACATTGGTAGTAATGTATGACCACAGTATGTAAAACAGTCCCCTGTATTCATGTACCTGCATTTGTTAGTGCTTGGCCCATACTGTCCCATGCTAACAACTTGAGAGGTATGTATGTGCAATACCATCTGTAAAAGAATTGGAGTCACTGTACTCACAGCTGACACTGCAAACCTGTAGAAGTATGTATTATTTGTCTGTGTAGTAATATCACCTGTGGGGTGACTAATGGTATGTTTCTTTCTCTCTCCCCACCCCTTATCTTCTTTAATTTATTAATGTTATTTATTATTATGATTTGATATTAATATGTTATTTTAAACTAACTATTATGTTGGTCTTATGGGTTATTTTATTCTGGTTTGCTGTTAACATGCTTACTGTTATGTTATTTATTGTTGTGTTCCTCATAATATACCTTAATATGTATTTTGATTAATCAATATTATTTTCCATTTTGTTAATACTAACATTTGTTTGGTTATTACTTATCTTACCTTATGGTTATATTTAATTTACTACAGTGTGACAAGATAGGCCGGTTCCTGGTGATCCACCTACCTTGGCTCCCCTGCCCATGTCACTGGAGCCCAGCATGCCCCTGCACTACCTGCAGCATCAGGTTGTTCCACCCCACAGGCTCTGAGAGCAGAGGTGGAGGGCTGATTTTGTCACCCATCCAGAACTGCTAGGTATGGTGTGCAGGGTGCTCCGCCGAACTGTTGGTGCATGCCTGCACTAGATGGAGAGCATGCTAGCCATCCTGGTGGGGCAGCCTGGCCCCAGATGCCCGCCTCCACCACTGCCACTGCAGGGGCACTGAAGGAGCAGTGCTGAAAGTCCAAGGGGTGAGTCGCATTGCTACTGTGTTGATGCTCATGGTACTGGGTTCCACAATGCCCTCCCCATCCAAGGTGTTTACCCCCCTCTTGTGTCACACACCAACCCTGTCTGCTGTCTTGTCTGTCTGCAAAAGCTTCCTCACCTTCCCAACTTACCTCCCTCACATGCACCTATGTTCTTTCCCCAACATTCCACTCTCACCTTAGAAAAATGGGCACCTGCCCCCCCAAAAAAATATATTGTCCCATACATAGCTCTCCATTTCTCACACATGCCCACTGAACACACTTAATTTGGTCCAATTGGCTTCACAATGCAGTTATGTTGTCATTACCCCTCTCTGGGGGTGACAGTCCAAATTCAGCTAAAAAAATTTGTGAAATGCACAGTTGTTGCTGTTGAAGAAATGGATAGGTATGGTTCTTTCCTACATCCGTCCTGCACATCCCTACCTGCCTGTCATTATGTTTCTCCCCCTGCTTGCACCCCTTTTTACCACTGTCCTATCTCTCCATTTTTCTTTTCCTTAAAGATTTTTTTGCAAGACATGGCACACGTGTGGGCCACAACTTAATGGACTGCTGTGTTGATTGTGTGATCATACAACAGTATCTGTCATGGCACAAGCAGGAATAGATCAGTATTGCTACTATCCTACTCACATTCACACTCTTACTGTGTTTGCATGGTGTTGAATATGAGATGGATAGCCAAGCAGTGACTACTGGTAACCATCTGTTATTGCTGTCTCTCTACATACTATACTCCCACATATGTGACCCTGACATATGTTCCCATTTTGTTGTATTTCAGGAAATATGTATCCCCGATGCTGGGCCCCTTTTACAGAGGCAAAAAATGACACTATCCTGGATGCCCTGCGCCAACATCACCAACTCTTGCTGTCCAGGGGAAGGAAAAACAGGGAAGAGTGGGTAGCATTGTGGACTGACCTGGTTCCCAATGTCAATGAAATTGGTCACCAGAGCAGGACATATATGCAGGTGCAACACTGTGCCACTGATATAATAAATGCCAACTGCAGGAGAGCAGCAAATGTGGCTGGGGATCATGCTGTCACCATTGGAGGGCCTGCAGCATAACAACCACTGTCAGCCACTGAGGAGTCCCTGGCAAAACTAGGAACACTGGACAGATCCTAGGCATCCATCACACTGTATGTCGTGGATGTGGATGCCACCATTTCCATGCAAGAGGAGTATCCAGGTATGCTTAGTTGGATAAGCATTGGAATACTGTAGCATTCAGTGTGTCAGGGTGTACACAGTTTTATGTGGGTGGCAGGTATTTTTATGGGGGGGGTTAGTTGCAGTTTGAATCTCATGCTCAGATTGTGAGCAACATACCAATTAACATAGTATGTACTGTAAATGTGAGATATTTGGACATAGTAGCCTGTTAAAGTGCAACATGGGTTGCTGTTTACATTGCCTCTCCCTCAAATTTTCATAGGACTGTCAGGAATCAGACACGGCCATGATCCTACTCCTGGTAAGCATAACTCTGTTGTGTTACAGATGTAGATTTAATGCAATGTATTTGCTAAAGTGTTGAAAAAACACCAAGTGGCACAGTGCTAGCAAAACTGAAACTCTGGACCACAATATCTGCACCAGCAACAAACCAAGTTTTTCATTTTTTTTAAAATGGCAGATATGAGAGAGCATTCTCCCACCTTCCCATAATAATCAGATGTTTAAAAACTGATTAATTATATCAACTACTACTAAAATGATTAATTAATTATTAAAAACTACTAATAAAATACTTAAATGAATAATTGTTAAACAAACTACAATTCCTTTTGTTAAATGTAAAGGTTTTGATGAAAAAACAAGGACTTGATTAAAATAAAAAAACCACAACTAGTTACAAAAATAAAAAATATATGAAAAAGCAAAAATATAAATTCAATATGGTGCAAAAATAATATATAATATATATGTAAATAAAAAATTTAAAATACCTTGACAAAATTCAAGAATAAAAAGACAACAATGATGACATAAATTGTAGAATACAAGTGTATACATATTCATCTACAAATGTTCTTGTTTTGTGTATTATTATTGTTTTTTGTTTTTATGTTTTTTTATTAAAAATGATTTTTTTGATTATTTTGACTTTTTACTATTTTTAAAAAGAGACTTAAGATGCAGGTTCATTAGACATTTTATTAATAAGTCAGACATAATTTATATCAAATGTACAATTATATGTAGAAATAATGAGATAGTGTCCATTAAAATGTATACATAATGTATTTCTCAATAGATTGATAATCAGGCAAATAAAAAATATAAATAAATTGAATATAAAAAATATAATAAATATATATTACATATATATATAAAATTCATATTATATATTCATTTACATTCATATTACACATTGTATTACATATGCATATTACATATATTTTCCAATCTGTTTTGTTTTTTTTTATTTAACTGGTTGTTTTTTAAGGTTAGTATCAGTTTGTTTTTGTTTTTTTTTATTTTTTTATTTTAGCAGTGTTAATTAATCAATGACAATTCAGCTGTTTTTAATAGGGTTAGTGATTTTAATTAATTGTTATCTGATCTGATGAGTATACGTAGTTTTAAATTTTAAACAAAAATAAAAATAAATGAAACTTGGTTTGTTGCTGCAGCAGGCAGAGCTATTTTTTAAGAGTTTTGCGTTGTGCCAGCACTTGTTTTTTTGGTGTTTTTTCATTGGTCAGTTTTTGTTGGTTCTGTATTTGCTAAAGTGTCATCCCAGGCCTGCCAGCTGGATTGATGTACTGTGTGCATGATTGCCAACCTCACAAATTTTTATCAATGAAACATGGTTTAAAGTCATACCTATGCCTTGTAGTTGTGACCACACTGATAGATTTGCAGTATTTGCAGGACAGTACAGATTGCCTTATGTGCAAACTGTGCAGAGTTTTGACAAATTTCAACAGTGTACATCACTGTTGCTCATGAGATTCTCGATTAAGGAGCTTATTCTTTAAAAGCAACTACAGAAGATTTTTAGAAGGTAATATCCTCAGTCCTGGATATAAGGTTGGGGGTTAAACAAGTCTGTAATACTGACTCCATTGTATACAGCTTAAGATATATTTTAAGATAGTGCTGTGGAGCATAGTAATGGATGTATTAATGTACCACTCTTCCCTTTTTATCACAGGTGACTGGGGGGTTGGTCCCTGTCCCTTTCACAGCCTGATGTCAGTGTCTCTTCAGACTCTGATGATAATGGTGGCCAAAGCGAGGCACAGGTGGGTGTTGCAGGGGCTGAATTTGTCACAGAGTTTGAGGTCCCTCTTCTTCCCTCATTATCACTATACACGGTCAGTATGCCTATGCATACTCAGTCCCCTGAGGCCACAGACATTGGGCAGTTAGAGGATGGGGACATTGAACATGAAAGTGGGGGCACTATGGCTGCAATGAGTGTTGATACTGGCCATAGCCAAAGAGATGGTGAGGTTCCACACAGACGGATTGATAGGGATGCTTATAGGAGGCGTGCTGTCCTTCCACCACCTGTTGCAGGTGTCTTGTCATGTATCACTTGGTGTATGTTTAGGGCTGTTATGGAGGCACAGGCACATTCTGAAAGGACCTCCAGATGAATGCTCAGGGTTATGGATACAGCACAGTCTGACATCCAGGACTGCCTCTACCATGTTGCTGATACCCTGGATCAGTTGACTGATGCAGTGGAAAGACAGTAGTCTGAGAGATCACAGAATATCTCTCTTGGAATGGTCATTGTCTGTGATGGAACATCTGGTTGGAGTTGAGTGTCAGACTCGTGGATGTAGTTCAGCAGCTACATCTGCTGAGAGTCCACATGGCCATGCTCAATCACCCTCCTGTAGTGGCAGTACATCCAGTGCCCTAGAGGTGAGTGTGCTGTCCACACCAAGATGTTGCAGGCCATGGGATTATGGTCCTGGGCATTCCTGTGGAGTACACTCTCCCAGCAGACAGCAGTCACCCTCAGGAAGTAGTGCCACATCTTACCTTGGGCATGGAAGTACCAGTGCAACTCCTGGCAGAGGCAGTTCCTGTGTTTGGGGGTGGAAACAGTGATCTGTTGGCTCTACCATGCATGGCTCAAGGTTGTCCAACATTCAGTCACATAGGGCTAGCACTGAGCTTGATTGTGTTCACGCAGACACTAACACACCACTATCACAATCAGGTCACCTGCAGACACACAGCACATTCCATGGTCAATCTTGCCTGCTTCCCTTCCTGACTCACATACATGCTTGCCAACCTATTGGGTCAGCATAGGCCTCCTGTATCACCAGACAATGCCTTGTGCAAGTGATGATACTTGTTCCTCATCCCTGTCATCCTTGTCATCGATGCAATGAAATGAAGATATGTGTCTGATGCACAGGGTGACTACCTAAATTGCTATGTAATTCTTTAATCCATTGTTGCCTTTCACATGCCTCTTGTACTAGTCACTGACAGATATTGTATACTGCCAGTTGGAATGAATAAACTGCATTATGTTGTGTACATTAAGTTAGATGATGTTGTAATGGCTGTATACTTACACAATGAATGGTGTCTCATAGAACTGTTTATGTTTCAGATTTAAAATTGTTTGGGACTCACCTATGGGTACACTGCTACAATAAACCTGTAAACATCAGAGCACAGGAAGGCATGTCAGCACAGAAGCAACATGTCTACACAAAGATAAAGCAATATAGGTGCATGGCTCCATAGTGTCATATGTGTATCACAGGCTAACAGGGGCAATGACTGCATGCAGCCTAGTCCTGTACCCATAATCTCTGACACTGTGTGGTTCCCTTGATAAGTATAATCAGGGATCTGGGAGCTGACACATCTGCAAGCTGTGGCATAAGAGATGCACCATCTACAATTCTCCTGTGTCCATTACAGACATTTGTCCTAAACCAGTTATGATTGCCTTGCCCTGCATCCCAGTGTGTAACTTGAACATGATGTGCGTTACAGCAGAAGTGTGCTTCACATGGATGGGAAACCTGTTACATGTAGTGTGTAGTGTCCTATTTATACCACAGTCAAGGTGCAGCTGTGTAGAACAGGTACATCTCGTACTAGTCCTTTCTTGGATGTGGAGGTGGCACACAGTGGGATCTGATACCTCTTTATATGGCAGCCATACACCTCCCCTCCACAGCATGTAGGAGACAAAATACACAGTTATGGCCTTGACACGGTCTGCATTGGACATGTTATGTACACTGTGTACTGGGTTAATGTGGGACCTCTCAGGCTGTTACAGGTGTCAGATATGCCTGTGCATCTACATACCAAAGGTGACATTGCACTCAATGATAGGTGTGATGAATGCCACATACAATGTAATAATGACATTCTGGAATTTACATGCCATACTTTTATAGGATGGGCAACAGTGCATGATGTCCCACATCTTACCAACCAGTGAAAGTCAAAGGCTAGATCACTCTCTGTGTCCATAAGTCCCTGCCTAATGGGTCAACTGTTGGAGGTGTGCAGACAATATGATATTGTCCAGGGGGTGGATGAATGCCAGAAGTATAGCACTGTGCATTCCTAGGCATGTAGTATTTGTGAATGGCTCTGACAACTGAATGTGTGTGCCAGCCCATCCTGGGTAACTGTTGATTCTGTGCGGGAAACATTGACAGTTCCTTATTTGCAATCATCTTGAAATGTAGTCAGTCTGAGGTCACTGGCAGTGGGTGTGACTGCAGAGAAGGGAATGGCTAGGAGGGGTAGTCCCAGGAATGATGTGTGTGGGAAGTCCACTGGTGACTGGTCGCATTGTAGCGCTGGCCTACACAATCCTATCTTCCTAGAGAATGACTGTCAGACACGTGGCTATCCAATAGCTGACATACACTTTGTAAATAACCTCTACACAGTGTTCACAGTAACTGGTGGCCTAATCTTGTCAAATGCCTTCTCAGGCCATGGTAGGTGGGGTGAGTCATTTTCCCCTCATCCATTGCAAAATGTAACAATCAATTATGTCCAATGCTTAAGGTAGGCATGATCTGACCTTGAACAAAACAAAGTGGGTTTGGGCAAGTGTCTGCAAGTGTACTACATTGTTACTGATCCTTTCCATGATAAGTCTTTTCATGGTTGTAAATGTAATACTACTGAGATATCACGGGACACTGCTTGTCACTGCATGCTACTTGCCCTATGTGCAACTATGTATTGACTTTAATTCCATTATGGTTTCCAAGAAGGTAGTCTGCCAACATGTCTGTGTTTGTAGAGAACACAGGCAAGCAGTGGGGATAAGTCATATGTACACCCTGGGAAAGGTAAGGAAGGAGTGTTTACACAGTTATCCAGCAGTTGAACACCACTCAAGCAGTGTGTACTGCAGTGACACAATTACCTCGTGAGGAATGCTGACAAGAGTGGAGTCCCCTGAATTGCTGGCACCTGGCTATTACAACTGCTGGTCTCAGCACAATCACTGTCTCCTGGGATACCATGCTCCTATACTTTGCCTCTCACCAAAAACAAAATGTTAGTACCAGACTCCACATGAGGAGCAGGCCACAGCCTGTTTGTTCATCCACATAGTTACCCCACATCATGCAAGGCTTTGTAGCCTTGATATACCTTTTTCCAGGTAGATGCCTTGAGTAGCAATCAAAGCAATCATTACAGTGTGGCATGTATTATGCCTAGTATTCCAGGGTTCTTAGGATTTCAGTAGGATAAGGAGCAGCTGGTGAGTCAGAGCACAGTCGCAGTGTCACAATATGATGTAGAATGTCCAATGACATACACGTGCAAGGTGGCTTGAGCAAACACCAGAGTGGCAGTGATCCCTGTTAGGTTACAATTTCACAGCAAATCATGCAACCTGACCTTCAACAGCTTCATGGTGCATGTCTGTGTGCCTTGTATCTGAGGCATATTGCAGAGGAGTGGCCACCTTTGGACAAAGTGTGTGCACCCACACATGTCCTATGTATGTCATACTGTACATTTATGTAATCGGAACATGTCTGTATTCCCAGATCATGTGACACATCATCCAGTGTGTTGTCTGGTTGCCTGACAGGCATTGTAGACTAGCAAGGCCAGAGTAATGACTGCAGAGTTGAACAAGTTCTCTGTGCATGCATGGACATCCATATCTTCACTGCAAGGTGACCCTACAGTCAGTGTGTTTGAGGCTGTTAACCCCAACGGTGTAGCAGCATGACCCTATATTTGCTGGAGTTGTACATTGTCACATTTGTAGGTATGTTATTGCGATCATGCCTAATCATGGAAGTATGGTGAATCCAAGGGCCACATAGCTGGCAAGGCATTGTACCTACTCAACCATGTTATAGCACACTGTCAGGTGCTTTGTTACCTTAGAAGAACTACGTAAAGGTGATAACATGTTACATTGCAGCATCTGTCAGGCCACTGCCTAATGAAGGCCTTCTGTGATGTACACACAAGCAAGACTTTATTGCTAATGGCAGTATCAGTGACCACTGTGAAGATGTGGACAGTGTCTCAGACACTATACTGCTATGCCACACAAAGAAAACATGTGACAGATGTGACTATATAACAAACCTTGATTTCATTCTGCCTCACACACCAGTCAGTACATATGGCAATGACCAGTTTGACAACATGCACACCTCACCACATACTCCACCCACACCCACATAACACACAACTGCAAGTGTGGAGCTCCTTACCAGACACATAGGCAAGGGACAGACATCTCAGAAACCCACTTGCAAGCTCAGTACACATACACATACCTCTGAAGAACACAGTACACAGAATAGCACATGCACCACTGTCTCACTAATCAAAAACCAGAGACAAAACACAAACTCAACCCTATTATCCATAAGTGATTACATCATGTGACAAATTGATGTCCCTGTCACCAGGCTATGCATGGGAAAGCTCACAGTTAGCTGTCTGTGAGGTGCCAGGATATGCCATAACATGCATGCATGCAGGGCTGTCAGCATCAGGTGGCATTCTGAGGATGTAATAGTTCCTGTTGGTGTGTACAATGTGAGACATACCACAATGGACTGTATGCAGACATATGACTAAGAGTCTGTTTGCAGCGAGTATGCTTCTAGCTTTCAGCTGCATTACACTTTCACCTAGGATGATGGCTCAATACACACAGAAAATGACTGACATCAATAACTGGCTTATCATGTGGTGTCATTTTAAGGGGAAACAGTAAATGTCAGCCTGGGATGAGTAGCTCAACAGATCTCGATGCTTTGCCATAGATGTTGTCATCTGTCACCCCTGGGAGTTTATGTGGTGGACAAGGCTGCTGACATCACCATAATGCATCTTATAGGTGGTGTCTCATGAGAAAACTTTCCATAGAGGAAACACCATCCTCAAACAACATCACAGTTATGCTGGTACACACTAAGAATGCCACAACTAAACTCCACTCACTAGAAGGTGCCCCCACCTTGGAAGATGCACTTTTGTGTAGTCACACACACCTGGTTCAGGGCTGTGGACAACACCACAGCCATTCCAGGCTACATGTCCTTCCACATGTTCAGAACCCACACTAAAAATGTGCCAGTTAATGTGGGTGGTGTAGCCATAGTCATTAAAGATAGATATGCATCCAGATTGGTTAAACAGTGTGATTCCCTGGAGACACTGGAGGTGCTATTCAGTGCTGGTAGGCCACCTTATGAAGCCATTGCCAGCTACAGGGCAACTCCACGACTCATGACACCTGCTGTGGTTACTGGATTCTACCTGTGTCTATCAAGCTACATCACAATACCATGGTGTGTGGTGACTTTCATTAAATACCAACTGTGATGGTTACTCATGCTCAAACTCACTTGGCCAAAAGTTATTCTATGTCCTCAAATACAATGCCCTGAACCAGTGGAGTGACAACCCCACAAGGGGAGCCAGCGTAATGCATCTGGTGCTTATCAATATGAGTGACTGTAGTAGCACCTGTACTGTGAGGTCCACCATGGTAAGATCTGACCACAACTCGATCTCCTTACATGTAAGACTCACAATTTAACCCCCATTCACTGGTGTAAACTTCAACAAACAAAGGATAACCTCCTATGGGATGGTATAAATGGTGTGACTGCACCACCATCAACCTCAGATGGGACATATAAGTATGGCAACCTCTACAATGCTTTATACAACCACCTGTACAACTGCATAGACTCAGTTGTAGCTGACAGCAGGACAAGAAGCACCTCATGGCACAGCAAACTGGGAGCAGTCATACAATCTCCCAGGTATGTCACTCTTCTACAAGGGGATCTTCATGAACATATGCTTGTTCACATAGTCATGAACTTAACCACATGCAAATGTGTAAGTAGTATAATTTCCATTGGTAACAGCAATGTTCCTGGTAAGTAGCACATCATTAGCAACACCTAATGTACATACTCAAGGGTGATAGACTTGGGCACACAGATTTACACCTACTTTAACATAGATCACCATGTCTCCACAGGGGTAAGAAGGGTAGTATATGTCATTAGTGAGGGCACTGTCAACTGATAATGATGTAGTTATAACCTCTGTCAACATGCCAATATTTACTGCAATGGACATTTTCTCATGTACCTTTGCAAGCACCAGTGGCGATTGCACACAACACAAAGTTTCTTCACAAGGGAACTTCAAGTCCCCAGTATTTGCAATAACTGTCATTGTAGTTTGTGTCATATAGACCACTCAGATGATCTCTGCCTTGCATACAGGGCAATGTCTGACCCTGCTGTACCGGAAATGTTGCATATATTTTAGTAGAATGGTACATGTATTACCTGCTGTAAGGATATTACCTGATATGTGATGTTAATAATACATGCTGGTGGGGGATATATGTGTACCACACTTTCACAAACCATTGAAACAGAGCCCCACCTAATGGCATCTCATTGGGCCTCCTCAGATGCAATATGTATGATTGCCTGGATGACTGTCAAGTCACCACAGGGCTTCTGCATGTGTCCCTTGTGAACAGGGGCAATATGTGCTGATCATGTAAATAAGGGTAAGAACATGACTAGGATCTATGGGACCTAGGTCCATTAGGCTACTACTGTACAATGATCCTATGATCCCATATACTGATGTAAAATGCTCTAACATCTGCACACACACACACACACACACACACACACACACACACACACACACACACACACACACACACACACACACACACACACACACCTGGCTACAGTGACAATAATACCAGTATCAATTCATATGCACAGAGCATTGCACAGCATACACAGTCCAAGTTGGCTGCAATTATATTAGAACATATACCTATCTAATGGCACACACTAGAGATCACAGTACTTAATGCACAAGCCACACCTCAAGTGTGCTATTCATATCTCTTTCGGTAAAGTTATGGCAAATTAAATCAGCTGGGGTGAGATTAGAAACCCTACCTATCTAGTCTTACACACTACAGATCACAGTATTTACAGCACATGCCATGGCTTAGGTCTAACATTGCAATGGCAGTTGGTAGTGTTAAGGCATATGACATCAGCAGACCTTATGGAAGAGAGAGGTTTGGAGGCCAACAGCACCTGCAAGGGCCAAAAAGTGCAGATCCATTGGATTTTGGAAATCAGTGTGTATTCCCATTTGCTATGCAAGGAGCTGTGCAGACACACAAACCCCAACTGGGCTGGAGTGAGATTAGAACCCCTACCTCTCTAGTCTTACACACTACAGATCAAAGTATTTACAGCATGCACCACAGCTGATGTCACATGTATGGGCTGCAGAGAACATTGTTTCTCAACTGTTCTGTACATCTAGTAGCCTATCAGTCAAATAATTGTTTTCCATCTTAGCTATGTGTCTACACTACCCACTTTGGCCTATGTGGCTGTTTGCATTTGGATGGGCAAGCCTGTGGACCAAAACAATGTGCCCTGTTAATGTGTGTGTAGACAACATGATACATAACACCACCTGTTCACCTGTTGGTATATGTGTTGTGACATCCAGCAGGCTCAGGGGGCTGTAGGGAAGTGCATTATCTACTTCTGAGCCCTTACATTTGGTCCGTTGAGCAACATTATACATGGGTCATACTGCAGCTTTAATCACCATTATCATGGTATGCTGGACAATTCAGACATATAAACATATATCTGTCAATAACAGGGATGTAAATATATATGGAGGTGTGTGTGTGTGTGTGTGTGTGTGTGTGTGTGTGTGTGTGTGTGTGTGTGTGTGTGTGTGTGTGTGTGTGTGTATGATATAGATTTATAGTTTCATAGGTAGGTACTAGGCTATTGGCCCTAGGGCCTATATAAGCCTACCCTGGCTTTCACCACCCAAGAAAAGTATTTTCCTGTGCCCCTGTCAAGCAGAACCACAGAGGTGATCCCTGGGGTGAATTTCCTATCACCAATCCAATCATCAAGATTTTTCTTGAAGAGTGCTAATGAGGAGCTTTGTTTGATATAGATAGGTAGTTTGTTCCAGAGTATGGGAAGTCTCTGGGACAGGAATCTATCCCTCCAGCATGTTCTGTTTATTGTAGTGACAAGGTTTAGGTCCCTAGGGTGTGTAACTTGGAGGGATTGGGATTTCTTTAAGTGGAGCATGTCCAGCAGGTCTGGGTTTGACATAGCTTTGTATGTTAGGCAGAGCTAGCTTCTGAGTAGGCGATATGCGATGGAGTAAAGCTGGAGTGTTTTTAGACGGTCTGCATAGGGCATCTGTTTGAGGCTGGTAATCCTCTTTGTGAGGTATTTCTACGGCTTTTCCAGTTGTAGATGTCTTGTGAGGTACATACCAAAAGGGGCATTGTACTCTATAATGGGTCTAATGAGTGATGAGTAGAGG
Source organism: Protopterus annectens (assembly GCF_019279795.1). Classification (NCBI taxonomy): domain Eukaryota; kingdom Metazoa; phylum Chordata; order Ceratodontiformes; family Protopteridae; genus Protopterus; species Protopterus annectens. The sequence continues at coordinate 450,843,280 of NC_056747.1, forward strand.
GGAACAATGACCTCTTTTTTCCTGGATGAGAAACCTTTTGTGATGAGATGTGCCACATAGAAGGATTTCCTGACTACTGTGGCGATGTGATTATCAAAGGAGAGACTATTGTCCACTTTGTCCCAAGGTCTCTTATCACTCTTTTGGTGTTAAGTAGACTGCCACCTATGTGGTAGCTCATGGGTACAGAGTTTTTACCAAATGGGATGACAATGCACTTTTTGGCATTGGGCTTGAGGCCATGGCTTTGACACCAGGCATCTGTCTCCATGAGGCTCTTTTGTAGTATGTCCATATCGTTAGCAGTTTTGAATATGGCTCCTAGTTTGCAGTCATCTGTGAACTTCATTAGCCAAAGACCTTCTGTGTTAGCCTGTACTTCAGAAAAGTAGATACCAAACAGGAGAGGAGCCAGGACTGAACCATGTGGTACTCCACTTGTCACTGGTCTGAAGTTGGATTTGGAGTCTGCTACTTTCACAGTGTGGGTTCTGTCAGTGAGTCAGTTGGCAACCCATCTTGTGACATAGGGATTTATACCTAGTTAGTGAGTTTATCTATAATTCCAGAGTGGGGGATGGTGTCAAAAGCCTTGGCAAGATCTAGATAGGGTGTGTGAACCACCTTACCCTCGTCTACAGCTTTGGTGACTGCTTCAAAGAAGTCTATCAGGTTTAAGAGACATAATCTGCCTTTTACAAACCCAAACTGGGTGGGGTCCAGAGTTTGGAGATTACCAATGTCTTTGTGTATAAGATCCATGATGATATATTCCATGGCCTTGCAGACTAGACTCGTTAGGCTAATGGGGCAGCAGTTCCTGGGGTCCGTGGTGGCTCCTCCTTTGTGGAGTGGGATAACCGTTGCTGTGTGCCATTCAGTGGGGCACAAAGCCTGAGGTGAGGCTATGATTGAATATGGTGCTTAGGTGGGGTGCCAGTTCATTCTGCAGTTTGTGTAGAACGCAGCCTGGGATGTTGTGTTCTTGGTTTTGGAGAGTGTGCTTTTTACCTGTGCAGCCATAATTACAGGAACTTTGCATTCGTCCAGTTTAGAGATGGGCCCTTTAGGGGGTGAGAGGGGGTAAAGTTATGTAGATGGATGGAGAGAGACAGAGATGTATGACAGTCTATACAGTCTAAACAAAAAGGAATTCTACCTGACATCCAAAATAAGTGGTTACATCTAGATTACAAACCATGAACACCACCACACAAACTAATTGCCCTAGTCCTTTGAGCTACACAAGCTGCTTGGCAAACAGAGGTCATTCATCACACAATCAACTGCATGCATACATATATTGTTATTCCTGTTCTAAGTAAGATATAGACCGTATAATCAATTTCTATGTTACTGTCCTGAGACTGCTTGCATGTTGATATACCATTGATAAGTTTGTGTTACAGCAGTTACAAGGGAACCCTGCTGTGTTGGGGGTGGTGGAACACAACCACATGTTCTGCTGGGATACAAAGTAGTCTGAATATCATGTCACCCCACTGTCTAACATCTCCCTTCACTGATGTACCAGTAATCTGTTGCAGTATGACTGCATGACTATTCCATGCATTTAGGCCTAGTGAACACTCATGGAAGCAAGGTAGTGGAATGTGTATCTGTAGTCCCATGTGGATGTAATTTCTTTCCAAGTAGGCCACTATATTTACTTGCATAATGTACCAGAGCCATACACAAAATGCCATATCATAATAATCCTTATGGGTACTGAGTAGGTTACGTACTTAGCTTGCAAATGCAGCAGTTGACACAACCGTAGTTCAGGATTGACTCTGTCTGATGCAAGCAGTACACAGCCAATACATGAGTAGTACAGGATGTGTATGTTGACTGCCATCATCTTTAATTTCTGTATGTGAGTAGGAGTAAGGTGTCAGTCTCTAGGGCCCTAGGTTGTCAGTGAATGTGCTATGCGTTGCCTCTTAACCAAAGCCAGGGTGAACTGAGCATGCCTATGTCTGCCTACAGGGACATCAGCAGGGGCTTTCTCCTCCAAGTCCTTCTCTGACTGTGGCTGTGGTGACCTAGGCACTGGTGGGGGGGCTGTGCATGCTGCCCCTTTGGTGATCCTGCTACATCTGTCTCCGCAGGATCATATTGTGTAGTATAGCCCATACTGTGAATATATGTGCACATGTGGCTGGAAAATACTGCAGTGCTCAACCAGATATATCTAGGCACTGGAACCATGACTTCAGCAGCCCATACACATGCTGCATGATGTTCCTAGTTTGTGCATGTGCCTCATTATGGAATTCTTCTGTGGGTGTGTGTGCATTTCTGATGAGTGTCATCATCCACAGTTCCAGGGTGTAGCCAGCTTCCTCCAGTAAGTGGCCATGTGGGATATCCCCCCTAGCAAACATCTGGTAGAGCTGTGATGTGTTCCAGGTATGGGAGTTGTGATAACTGTGAGGGCTGCTAGCACACACATTCAGGATAATCCCTTGGGAATTGCACATGACCTGGCAGTTGATGGAGTGGTACCCCTTGTGGTTAATGTAGATTCTACCCTCATCACTAGATGGAGCCTTGATGTGTACATGGGTGCAATCTATGGCACCCACTACCTCAGGGTAGTGTGCTACATGGCAGAACTGTGGCATATTGCTGTCTCTCACCTCAGGGGAGAGGGAAAAAGATATGTGCTCACTGGCATGTGGTAGCATAGCATCCAGAAAGTGGTGGAGTATCCTGGATGCAGATGCCTGTGACACCCCCAACATGTCCCCAGTTGGTCTTTGAAAAGTACCTGTAGCTGGTATCCTAAGGGCTACACATACCTTTGTTTCCACTGGGATGGGTTCTCCTCTGTTGGCTGTGGCTGTGAGTTGAGGGCAGCAGAGCTCAGTGAGTTCTTGTAATATGCCCCTGTTCACCCTGTAGCACTCTACAATCTCCAGCTCATGTAGCCTCGGGAAGGCTACCCTGAGCTTGAACACTCTTCTCCCTCTCAGCCTAGGCCTATTGTCAGCAGCAGCAGTAGCAGCAGTGACTTCAGCATCTAGCACATACAGATGTAGCAGACCTGTAGCAGTCCCTAGCATTATCGCAGTTAAAATTCCCAAGTGTGTATTCCAGTGGTCCAGAGTATTGGGGGAAGATCAGAATGTAGGGTGTATGCTTACTTTATACAGGTCTGCTGTAGGCACATAATGTATGATTGGCTAATTATTATGCATTTCATCTGCCTAGATTCTAATTAACATCATTTACTGGTCCTACTTGATTGCACAATGCAGCACTCTGCACTGTGGCACACAGCATAGCTCATCCAAAAGTCAAAATCAACAATTGAATATATCCGTTTTTCATTACTGGATACCTATATCAGCACTATGACATGGGTGGTCTTTTTCCCATGAACACATTCAGCTATGTAGTGTGCCAGATAAACACGTGTACCAGGAATTAAAAAATTCTTAAAAGTAATGGGACACACCCACCCTGCTGGCATCCACATCCAGTGGAAAATTAAACATGGCGTAGGAGCCTACACAAAAGGGATCTGTGGCCACAGTCGCTCCTTTTACTGATTCAACAAATTCATCTCATTTGCATACATATCTGTGCTGGCAGCCTGGTAACTACACATTTCATAGCCTTATGACCTAGGCAACAGCACCAATGCACCACTGTATGGACCTGATGCAATGTCCTATAATACATTTCTGACAAATATTATAAAATACTCATTATTGTTTTTTTTTTTTGTATTTTTCAATTCAGCATGTTTGTGCATTGTGATGCATTGTGTAAACATGCCAAAATCATTAAAAAAATTATTTACTTTTACATATTCCCTTACATTTTTAGACATCCACAATGCATTTTTCACTCATCAGTGTATGTGATCTAACCATTTCAGGGGAGTTATGTCCATCTTTGTGACTTTTATATCCCCTTCTTTCCGAGTACACTACTGAACATGGAAAATTGCCACATATACTACAGACATGGACACAGGGTCTACACGGATGCCTTTCTGCTTGTTGGATTGCTCCAGCTGGGTCATTTGCATAAGATTCACCTGCTTATGAGGTAATTTGCATTACACAGAACTTTCCTTGATTGCGTGTGCTTGCAGCCACTAAGCATCACTTACTGAATCTAAAACTGTTTGCGCTCATGTATGTATTAAAAAAAATCATGTAGGCTTTAATAAATTCCCCTGTGTACTTTTTTCATGTGACTTCTGGGCTAGGAGTGACAGTTCATGAGTTGATCTTTCTCAGGGTCCCATCAAGAAAGGCTTTCCTAGCTCAGACTGACATTGGTAATTAGGTAGCTTTCCTGCCTTGTGTTCACTTTTTTCACCCCTTTGGTATCAATGTCTCAAGCATCACTTTAATTTGTAAATTTAGTTTGCTGTCCTCAACTGTCAGTTGAATTTTTGAATTTCAACAACAAACAACTAGACAGCATGCATGTGGATCCATGGACACACCACACCAAGAGGTTCCTGAGGTGGATGGTTTCCAGCGAGGGGAGTGCCACCTGCTCCTTCTTCAAGCTCTTTTCCTTTCCTCTTCCTGCTCTACTTTCTGCTCTTTGGTTTCCAGGGGACATTGGTGACCCAAATTGTAAACAGGTGCACCAGGAGTGTGTGAGCGTGAGTGTGCAATTGTGTAGTATGGAAGAACAGCCTTAGCAAGGCTAGCCACCAAGTTTAGAAAAAAACTTGGCTCTTTGATTAATGCTTGTGGAAGTAAAAATATGAAAAAATGGATGGAGGTGTGTGGATTCATTGTATTGGTATATGTACTACTGCAGCATGTTTGAATATTGTATGTTTCTGCCTGAATAATTTTACAATATTATTGTCTGCACTCATACTTTGAATAAAGACAGAATATTTGTTCTACCTGTACTTGAATACTATATACTTGTGACAAACATAACTACTTCACATCCATAGCTTCAGCAGTCACATCCAGCTATCTAAGTGGTAAATTGTCCATCTAAACATTTGTTTATTCTTCTTACTTATCTTTTCTTTTATACCTTTCTTCTTTGGATTCCTTCTAAAGAAAAATGGGGGAAAATAGAAAATTATGATGGATATTCATTTTGGTGTTTTTAATTTGAGCTTATTGGGATTTATAGTTGAATCATTTTAGTTTTAATCAGATGTACTTAGTAGTCATTTATCAGTTAATCATCCCAACCTGCTTATGTTGAGATGTCAAAAGGGGTGAGCATGTCAGAGGTTCATTGGGGATCAACCTTTAGGAGGTTCTTCTGTTAGTAGACTCGTATTTAGGTCTTGATTTGAGTAGTTAGAGAATTTTCAAGTTTTCTGGATTTGTTCAGTTTGGAGTTTTTAAGTATAGAGTTGTTTTTAGGTATTTTGTGGCTTTGTTTGTTTTTTTTGATTTTATTGTTTACAGGCTTTATGTAGGTAGTTAAAGTCAGCAGCAGGCAAGTCATAGAAAAAAGTACATTTCTGTGAAAAAGTGTGCACTAACTATTGAAGACATTATTTGATATTTTGGAAGGTGACTGTGAGGTCTGCATTTCAATTGGGTAAATGTCAGGTTGAGATAAAATGCCCTGAGTGAAAAGAGACCAAAATCTAAAGGAGACAAAATGATGAAAGGCAAATGAAGGAAATCCACCGCAAATAATAATCAATATACAAAAACAGTAGAACACACTCTCCTTGGAAAATGATTTATTTATGAAAATTTGTATAAAAGTTGTCTTTTAAAAAAGTTATTTATTTTTTTGGAGGTAACAGGAGTACTTATTGAATAATAAGGTCATTACGTTTATTGGTGGTTCTTGATTGTCTCTAGTATAAATGAAAGTTTGTGTTAAAGGTATGCTTGCATCTGAGGAAGTCTGTATTAAGATGAAAACATGGTGGCATGTTAAGCGTTTATGTGCTTTCAATCATTTATTTTAAGTTTTGGTTGTTTGTTAAACAAATAAAATAATTACAACTTCAAGGAGCAGCTGTTGGCCTTTCAGAGTGCCTTCTACTGTTTTTAGAGATAAAACTGTCAATATGACCCAAATTTTATTTTATTTTATTTATTTTACATTTGTTTACCAGGCTGGTCCAGCTGGATATATTTCCTTTTTCAGTAGAGGCCCAGGGAGAAAAGCTCCACATATAAACAACCACCACCACACAAAAAATGTTTATAATAAACAAGAAAGGTATTACAGTTTAAATTCTGGGTAGACTATGCAACACACTACAATAAATACATCATACACCTACAGATCATTTTACAGTATAAATATCTTAAGCGGCCCCAAGACATTATTAGAATACATTTAAATCCTTGGTTATTCTAGTTTACTCCAGAGAGTTACTATTTCCAAAGGGTTAGACAGTAACAGTAGAAAAAGGAAGAGCTATAAAGAAAATGGCAGGAATACTACCTTCAGGATACATTCATAGCCAAGTAGAAAAGATATGTAATTGGTGCCTAAGTAGTAGAGATAACTTATAGGTGCTACTAATTCAGAGGAGTAGACAGGAAAGAGTGGAGGAAAGTAGGAAGTCAAGAGAATGACAAAGAGAAATCCAGAGGATCAGTCTGGGTAACAGCAAGGGCATAGCCAGTGAGTTTTAAGGTGCTTCTTAAGACTTTGCTTAAAGAGAGGAAGGGATGGAAGTGAGGTAAGGTCAGATGGCAAGAGGTTCCATTGCTTTCCAATGGTATTGGAGAACAGTGAGTCACCAGCTAAGTTGTTAGACTTGGTGGTACTGGCTAGAAGTTTATTGGAGGAGCGTAAGGAATCGAAATTCCTATAGGGTGCTATAAGGTTGTTTAGTATTGGAGTATTGTTAGGTTGGTAAAAAATCTTATGAACGATGGTAAGTTGGGAAATTATCAGAAGGTTTTTTAGTTCCAGCCAGTCTAGTTGGTGATGGTTAAGACAGTGGTGAGTTTTATATGGGTTTCCAGTGGCAAATCTAGCAATACTATTATAGGAGTTGGCTAGTTTGGTAAGATTATTTTTTTTTAGATTAGTGTATATGGGTGCTGCATACAGAAGAGTTGAAATTAGATGGGAGTGGGCAATAGTCATTCTGGCTGTTGGAGTTAAGAAAGGTTTTATCCTATATAGGGAGCCCAGTTTTTTATTAACAGTTTTAATAGTGTTATTAATGTGATTGTCAAAGGTGAGGTTATTATCAATTGTAATTCCTAATAGTTTGGTGGAAGAGTCGGGGGATATAAGAGTACCATTATTGGATTGAATGGAGAAATCTATGGGGGAGGACTTACTGTTTGTTGTAAATAGTAGTAGCTTGTTCTTTTTGGTGTTCAAAAGAAGGCACCGTTTCAAGAACCATGCCTCTACTGTGTTGAAAGCTGTCTGGGTTAAAGATTGAAGTTCAGATATAGAGTTGGCAGAGCATATGATAGTAGAATCATCAGCATATTGTATACAGGTGGTTTGAGGAATAGCTATTTGAAGGTCATTGATGAATAATGAGAAAAGAAGAGGAGCAAGAATGGAGCCTTGAGGGACTCCCAGGGAGATAGGAAGGTGAGATGATAGTTGATTCTCCCAAAGAACTGCTTGCTGTCTATTACTAAGGTAAGACTTGAACCAGAGAATTGCTTTGGCGTCAAGAGAGAGGGATGACAGAGTGTTATGAGTAAGAGATGGTTAACCATATCAAAGGCTTTAGACAGGTCGAGGAAGAGTGCTGATGAGAGGGTGCTATTATTACGGTTATTATTAATGGTGTTGGTGAAGGATAGGAGAGCTGAGGTGGTACTATGAAAAGGCCTGAAGCCATGCTGACATGTTTGACTAGTTGCAGGGGTGCTGAAGGGTTCAAGCAGGATATATGGGAGTTTATAGCTTACTGGTTCACCTTTCATGGTAGAGAGTTCAGGCAATTCAGATTGTTGCACTTGTGACACCTACTGGAAGGTAAGCAATCACCCACAACAGTGAACCTACAATCCCATGCTGCAATGAACCTAGCAATCCCATGCTACAATGAATGTAGCCATCCTATGCTGCAAGCGTTGCTCCACTTAGCTAAGGAGTATACATGTGTGGTAGCATGTATGTAATTTCTGACAGGCAGTAATGGTCACACTTGGACCTATTAATAGGGAGGAGAATTAAGTTAACCCATATGCGGAGTGCATTAGCTCCCTCCCATGTGCCCAACTCTCACCACTGATGTAGGTGAGTTGAGGCTTTCTGCTGAATCCAGATCCATTCACTAGATAACTACTCCACATTGCTGTTATGTACTTTATCTTGAGAAGTAGAAGTTCTTAAGTAATATTTGTGCATTAATTGCTGAGTTTTTTGCACTAACTACTTTAAAGTGCTGTTGTTTTGCTGGGTCCCTATTATTTTAGCGAATGCAATGAATTGTAAATGCTGTTTAGTCGAATGTCATTACGTGAAATGGCAAAATACCTTCGGGACGTTGCCATTTCCTCCATTGTAGTGCGATCTTGGAACTGGTATATTTAAGTAGGGTGTGTGTGGGGGGCACAGCCCCCCAGTTTATTTTGTGTTTTGATTTTTTTTTTTTTAAATGGATCAGCAATTTGTTTCCCTGGGAAAAAAATACTGATCCGTGTGTTCAACATTTTGGGTTTTCGGGGATTGTGGGTCGATTATATAGAGTTTGCAATTCATTGTGTTCGCTTATATAATATAGACCCATTTTGCCACTGTATTTAACTGATGAGCTGAATCTATATCCATCCACAACTAGATCACCACTTTGCTGTGTTGCACCTTATCTTGAAATATACAATAATTGCTATAATATTTGTCCATTACATGCAGAATTCTTGCTCTTATATTTACTTTTAAGTGCTGTTTTTTGCTACTGTATTCAGCTGTTGACTTCTTGCTTCTAATATTTTCTCTTTAAATTATTTTGGTTATTTACTGCACTTTGGGCTTCTTTTAGTTAGAAAAGCTAGGTCTGCCTCTGGTGGAAGTAGAGAGTTGCCTGGTCTTTTTCTGTGCTGAGACTCCATAAGGAATCCTTAAAGTGTGCTTGTTGTGACTGGCCAGAGGGATATTTAACTTGTTTTCTGCTTCTCTCTACACACATAAAGGCTTACAAATGTTGGACAACCACACTACTGATTCCTGAGGCTTTCTGCTGAATCCAGATCCTTCAACTGTTAGATAAGTACACCACATTGCTGTTTTGCACTTCATCTTGAAATATACAAGTGCTCCTGTTACATTTGTGCATTATATTCAGAATTGCTGCACTTTTATTCACTTTAAAGTCCTATTTGATTTTTAATGGCTTAAAATTAGAAAAGTTAGGTCTACCCTCTAGTGAGAGTAAAGAGTAGCCTTGTCTCTTCAGTGCTCAGAATTACAGAGGAAACCTTAATGTGTGCTTGGTGTGATTGGCCAATGGACTATTTTGCTTGTTTACTGTTTCTATCTGCCTGTATAAAGTTGTTGCATTTGCACATTGCTGTTTATTGTGCAACAGTGGTCAGCAGTGCCTTGTAAAGATGTAGGTGCTTGGAATTTCCATTTCACTATAAAGGCATATCTAAGAGTTCCTGAATGCATAGTTGCTCGACAAGTACCAGGTTTGCATGAAGAGAACAAGATTAGACTAATATTGTCTTTCTTACTGAAATAGCACCCAAGCTAATCTATTGGAACCTCCTTAAGTACTCCCTTACAGTGGATACACACAGGAGTATAAAACCAAAAGTTTTTTACATTCACTATAGCCTTACTCATATAGTTAACCATTGTGGCTCACTCCTTAAATACCTGAAACCAAGGATCTGCATTTATGTTTTCTGACAACCGGCTAATTCTCAAACAATCTGATACAGTATGTGATAGATGTCCACTGTCACTGGAGGCAAGGATCTTATATACAGCCACTATAAATGCCAAGCAGGTTGCCAGAAACGCACAACATCACGCAATCACACAATACCTGCTATATATATTACAGGGCAAACACATAGACCCACACATGCTACGTTTCTTAAAAAAAGTCTCGCTAAACCCAAACCTCTAAGGCATCTCAGATGCAGTAACTGTAATAAGTATCCTCAGTTGCCTGAAAAACAGACTACCAAAGCAACACCCACCACAACATATTCATCCTCAATTCACTGTAATAATGTCTAAGCCCATTAGATACAGCACTACACAATCCAGTATATTCTAGTTATAGGAGTCTCCATTTGAGGCATCCTGATGACTCACCAACCAGGCTGAGTAATGAGAGGGTCATGGTCAGTTGCCTATCAGAGACCAGGATCTGCCAGATCATGCACAGACTCAGGTCATTGATCCACAAGTACCAGTATGACTCAGTCATACTCTATGGGGACATAAATGACCTGAGAAGTACGCACCTAGACTATATGAAGAGAGACATGATAGAGCTCTCAGTCTGTGGTTGGTATAAGCCTAGCATTGAGCAGCATTATACCCTTTCCAAGAATGATGCCATAATACAAACAGAAGATAATTGGCTTTAATAACTGGTTTAGTGTTTGGTGTCATTTGAAGAGAGTACATTATTTGTTGGCCTGGGAAGATATAGTTGAAAGACCACTCTTCTTCACAAGGGATGGTCTATACTTTTACCCTCTAGGCTTTTGAATATTGCCTAAAATGTTGACTACTCCCATATTGCCTTTTTTAGACATGATGGCACAGTGGTGCAGTGGTATTGTTGCCTTACAGCAAAAGGTTCTCCAGTTCGATGCTGGGGTGCCTTCTGTGCAGAGTCTGCATGTCCTCCCTGCATTCATGTGGGTTTCCTCTGGGTGCTCCGGTTTCCTCCCACATTACAAAGACATATGTCTGGAGTGTTTCTCCCCAGGCCTTCACTGAAAATTGGCTTTGTTCCAAGTTGGACTTTGCCGGTAAACAAATGTTAAATAAATTAATAAATAAATTACTAACTTGATAAATCATCTGATATGGTTAAACCAAGCCAGGGTAATCCAAAGGTAGTACTGCTCAATGCCAGTAATCTTAAAAAAAAAAAAAACCTCCAATCCCTGTAAGCTATGCTCACCCTCCATGATATAGATGTCTATGTAGTTACTGACACATGATTTAAGAGAGCACCCTGGCAATGCAGGGCTATAAAGCCTTCCACACATTTAGACCATCTGCTGCAGAGGTTGAAACAAAAGGTGAAAGTGTCTCAATTTACATAAAAAACAAACACACTTCAAGACTGATGCACCTGAACTTCTCCACATACAACAAACTATAAGCAAAGTCCCATACCATATCCTTGTGAGCTATAGGCCTCCTTCTATGACCCAGGAAACAAATATCACTTCCTTAAATGAACTGGAGTCACTCTCTATTCAACTCAACACCATTCTTATGGGCAATGTCAACTACCCCACTATAAACTGGGAATCATACACGACCACAGATATTTAGGCCCAAAGATTCCTGGACTTTATCAACACAAATGTCCTGGACCAGCTAGCTCATATACCCTCCAGGAGCACAAATATCCTTGACCTAGTCCTTACTAACATGGGGGAACATTGCACCACTCTGAGTGTATCATCCTCACTAATCAGGTAGCACCATAAAGCTGTCTCCTTTGAAATAAAAATAAAACCTGGGACATCAACTAACCATGGAACTTTTAGGAATTATTCCAAGGCAAACTTCCTACTATTAAGTGAGTCCCTGGCAAAATTTAAAACTCTGCCCCCAAACCCAGGGAACATAGCTGCCTATGAGAAATTGCTCACAAAACAAAAATTACAATAATGTATACAGGTTCACAGAGGAAGCACCACCTACCCAAAAATAAGGACAGGACAAACTGCAAAAACTAGCCACCCTAGCAGAATACTAACATCAGCAGATAGTATAACAAAAGGAAGAAATTCATGACCAAAAATAGGAAGTGCAATGCTGAGCATGGTAAGAACTCCCTCATTAAACTATATTAGCAACTTAGAAGACTAATTAAGTATGCCAAATCCAAATCTGAGGTAAACATAGCCTCCGAGGCTAAGGACAGTCACAAGGCATTCTTCAAATATGTCTGCAACCTCAAAGGCAATACACAACAGTGTGCCAAATTATTTGCAAACAGAGTCACCTATATAGAGCTAGAGGATAGAGCAAATTTAGTGGCTGATAAATTCAGATCCAATTTTATCTCACTTTCTCCCTCAGATACCTGTCAAGAAATATCCCCCAACCATAATCTGCCAACTATCACCATGTAGCAGGTCCTCAATGCACTTTTCAAGGCCAAAAACACTGCATTTACAGGCTCTGATAATATTCTAGGTTGCCCCATTAATAGCATGAAACATGACCTATCAGGCCATTAGGATCACCATTTAACCATAGCCTGCAGACAGGTTTCCACTCAAATGAATGGAGGACTGCAGCTGTTACCCCTCTGTACAAGTGTGCCATGATATGTAAAGCCATGGAATGAATTATCATGGATATGATAAATAACATAAGAAACCTTCATACCTAGTTTGGTTTCATAAAGGGCAGATCATGCTTACTTAACCCGAAGTTCACAAAATTAGGTATAAACCTGTACAGTACCCACTGGAGAGACAAATGGCTCACAATTAGGAGCCAAGAAACCAGGACAATGGAGTCTAAAAGAGAAAAAAAGAATTGGAAGAAACATCTTTAGAAAAGGGAATGAGCAAATTACATAGAAATAAATGGAAATTCTGGAGACAAAACATGCAGAATAATGCTCAGGAGGAAGAGTGAAGTCTATGAGAAGACAGGAATTGGGCAAACTATATAATGTTGGGTTGATGACAGTTGTCAAGAAAGAAAAGTTATGTGATATATAATGTAAGTAAAAGAAAACAATACTATTGTTTGTTTTATTTTCTGTTAATGTATGTTTGCCTTTTTCTGAAGTGATAATTTAATAAAGGTGTTAAAAAAAGGCCAGTCACTAGCAGAATATTTCAGGGATCAGTACTGGGGTGGTTCCTTTTTGGCATCTACTTCTCTGAAGTCAATGTTAACATCAAAGGTCTTTGGCTGACCAAATTCACAGATAGTTGTAAACTTGGAGCTTTCATAGAACCACCCCCCCCACACCACAAAATGCATAAATACCCCCCAAGAAGGCCTTACACAAGCTAATAACTGGTGCCAGTCACAGTCTAAAATTCAATGCCAATAAATGTATAATAATATCTTTCAGAAAGGTGACCATTCTTATAAATTACTACATAAGGAATGCAACCATACCTCTCAACCTCTTATCATAAGCAGTCTGTACAAAGCCTAAAATAATGGGGAATCAAAGGCCCAGAAAGAAGGACAAATCTTAGATATTGCTCTTATAAACTTAGAAAGTTTCTAGAATAACATGTTTTGTATTGCAAGCATTCTCTGAAAAATGTAAAGTCTGAAACTCAAAGGTATGTCATTATTTAGTGACTTCAATCCTCAGTGATTTGTGAGAAAACCACAAATTTTATGAGGAAAAGACCAAAAATATGTGGCGAAAATATGGACGCTTGAGAGGTATAAATACACCCCTGAGAGTCAACTCAGTGGTCAGGGATTTGGGAACACATGTAGACAGTGACTTGGCTGTTGATGATCATGTGCCTGCTGTAATAAGGAGATAATTCTATGTTCTGCAGCTTACTAGAGTATGACATCCAGGTCCAAAGATGTCATTGTTCCATTGTACTCGGACCTCAATAGAAGCAATAATTGACTACAGTGCCCCTTCGGTTATGCACTTGACTTGGCAAATGCAACAAATGGAGATTCCACAGAGGTTTCTTATAAAAAGAATATATGGTGTAGACAACAAGTCCTACGTGGACCATCTCAAAGCCCTGTAATTATACTTGGTCTCCTAAAGACTGCTGAGAGATGATCTACACATGGCCTACAGAGTATTCTCTGATCACATCTACAAAACAAGCAGCATCAGAAATACCCAATCTAGGGACCTAAATCTCATCTGCAACATAAATAGGACACCTGGGAGGGACAAGTGTGTGTCTCAGAGATTATCCTTTTTCTGGAACAGGCTTCCCATCCATGTGAAGCAGAGTTCTTCCCTGCACTTTTTCTAACACAACTGGGACTAGTGGGTGGGGAATCATACATTTACCCCAGGTATGGCATCTATGTCTCTATTAGAAAGACATTGTTGGTAAAATAATTGACACCGCATGCCCATGTTACAGATACCCTCTGTAAAAACCTTTGGCATCAAAACCTGTCCAATACATCTAGGAAACATGGCTAGGCTTAAAGAGGCCCTCTAAGGTCAGTAGCTTAACAATCACCTAAGAATGTATGACTAGGCTCTCACCCTGTCCAGGAAGCAAAGGGGAAATATGTCTCTCACCCATTCCAGGGAATGAACTGACAGCAGGGGATTTGCAAAGCAGATCAAGCAAGCAACTAAAAGAAAAAAATGGCAGGTTTGGCTGGATATTTTAATTCGTTTACCAGGACTGAGTGCTGATCCTTATGGATCAATTTCATGCTCAGTCTGGGAGTGTACAAAGAGTGAAAATCTAATTTGTTCAAGAAGAATTTTGAAATAGTGAACAAATATGAATAAACATAAAATATAATACAAGCATCATGATATCTTAGTACACATACACAAGGCAGAATAATAAAGTCAGGGGAAAGCTGAACCTAAAATAGATGCTGTTAGAGAGGTATTTTATAATATTTACAATGAAAACATCAATGTATCAATATCAGACTGTGTGCACTGGTTGCCTAAGCTGGAAATGAAAATAGTCTTAGAATATGAACTGATAGCTAAGTTACGGGGCTTGTCGGTGGAGATGAGTTTTGAGTTTTGTTTGAAGGTTGGAATAAGACATTACCATTTTTAGATGAGAGGTGGGACCTGCTATAATTTTATATTTGGAATGGAGAAGGAGTGGTTAATGCAGTGTACACTGGGGTTTGGGGAGTCTGAAGAATGGAAGCATTTTGTGGGAGTATACTAATGCTATTAGATGGTATTCTTTGCATTGGTATAAACACTGAGGTGGGGGGCTTCAGGTTTTAAATATAAACAGCTGAGAACCAAGGAGAGGACCTGCCATTTGTTTTATTGATAGCTGTTTATATTTGTGCAATATGGCACAGTGATGTTCATATCATGGGGCTGGGGTTATGAATCTACATATTTTGTTGGAAATCAGTTGTAGTGCTCTCTAGTTTTTCATAGGGGTTGCAAATGTTTTCGTCAGACCATATTTAAGTTGAGATTGCATAATTCCATTTTCTATGGCAAATCTTGCTGTAGGTGAAAGAAAACATGAGATTTTTTCCATGCTGAGAAGAGTTATGTTGTTGATTTTGTTCCCTGATTTTTCTAAGTGGAGTTTAAATGTTAGGTTTTGCACAAGCCTTGTATCTAGTTATTTAAAGGGAGACGTTGTCTCTAGTGGCTTGTTGTTATGGTCTTTAATATGCCAAGATAATAGAAAAGTAACAGATGTTTGCCTTGTTCTGAATGTCATTACATTTGCTTTTGGTGTTTAGAATTAATTTCATATTGAGAAGCCAGTCACTGAAAACGTGAAGGTAATTTTCAAATGTATTTTTATTTTTTTTTTGCCTTTTGCAGGATCATGTTATCTGCATTAAAATAACTGTGGTAGCTGAGGTAGTTTGAGAGGTAATCTGTAAAAATTGAGAATCAAAGAAGGGCTAATACAGACTCCTGTAGAATATCTTTGTTTAGAACAGAAACTTTTGCCACAGAAGATACAATCTGAACTATAAATATTTTGTTTGAATGGTAGTTCTAAAACCCTCTGAAAGCAGTGAGATTAATTCCCATTGCTAGTTGGTGGTTATGCAGGATCTGTAGGACCAAAAGTTTTCATTAGATCTACAAATATTGTCCAGATGAGGTGATATTTCTACTAAGAAGGACATCTGTAAAAGACCAGTGGTCAGACATAGTGTTGTGATGTAACCAAAATTGTGTTGCCTCATAGAAAGAAGGCTGTGTTTGTGTAGTTTTTCTGAAAAATTGCTATAAATTTTCTTCTCTAGGATTTTTCCTAATGCTGGCACTATTCTAATAAGGCATTAGATAGAGTCTGAGGTGTGTTTTGGCTCTTTGGGAAGGGCTTTACTAAAGTTGATTACCAGGTACTGCTCATTATATTTTGTTATGTAGACAATGTCAATATATTGTACTTGACCTGCAATGTAATCCTTGCAATATTTTGCAAACCAGAATTGTATGTTGTTAGACATTACTTAAGCATCTGCCAGAAGTTTGTCAAGAAGGATTACAATTTGTTTAATCTGAATTTGTTTAAAATAGAGGAACAGAGTATAAGGTAGACATGAAGGAAGGAAGGAGTTTATGTAAAGTGTCTGAACATTAGAGTATTCAATGAGAAAGTTGGAGGAAGTGAATGGTCTTAGTGTGATTGATATGTTGTTAAGTGTTTGTACTTTGTAAGGAAACATGGGCTGTGCCTGCAAATGGTCTGTAGTGATCAACATACTACCCTGCTAAAAAAACTAAAATAAAACTAAAATAAAAATAAATCCCCTCCCTTGCAAATGCTGAGTGACCTAATAGTGAGTTTTGTTTATACCAACAGAAGTTTGTTTTATGTTAATGTATTTATTTATTTATTTTTACAAATTGCATAGCGTTATGGATTTGCCAATATCACATGGTTTGGCTTTGATTCCTCTGATGTCAAGCTGCAGTTTGGAGGGCTATGAGTATGTTTACTTCCTGTAGATTTTGATATGGTTTGTATAACTGTGTTATAAAAGGAAATACTTTATTGTGGATATTAGAGAAAAAGCTAGTTAAAACAGTTCAGTTAGGGTATTGGGAGTTGAAAATATAGACAAATCTAGGGTGGCAGGTGTGTTTTTGGTTATTAAAGCTTTTTTTAGTTTTAGCTCTGAAGATGCTTATATGGGGAGCTGTACTATGTTCAGGTTAGTGATTTAAATGAAATGGAGCTAAAATCACTAAGAGATGGGTGATTGGTACTAATGGAGGTGATAGTTTTGGTAATTTGGGTAATTACAAGTTAGTATAACAGTGCCTTGTTCTGACATTTTGCTTGTGAGCTCCTGATTTTGTTGGATTAATCCATGATCTACAAGTATTCGTCAAAGATACCCACACCTCCAGGTTGGTGGCACAGCACGAAGCAACAGAGACTATCCATGTGCAACTAACAGTGCGTAAAACTGCCTTCCAGTTTATAGCCTGCTACAGACCACCCTCCCAAACCCAGGAATCCCACTCGGCCTTCCTGAGAACACTGGAAAATATGAAGGTCTCTCCAAACACCATTATACTGGGTGACTTCAACTACCCTAACATAGACTGGGAGCATTACTCTAGCTCCAACACCCTAGCCCAAAGGATCCTAGAATTTATAAACTCAAATGCTATAGAACAACTTGTTGCCACTCCCACAAGAGAGGAAAACATACTGGACCTGATCATCACCAACATGGGGACTCTATGCTCCAGACCAGAAGTGTATCCCTCACTGGTAAGATCAGACCATAAACTAATCTCACTAGATATTCACATCCCCCCTGCCCAGAAAACCACAGTGCTCAAAACCGAGGTGTAATCCTTCAAAGCCCCCGGGCCTGTGGAAAATATGGCCCAGACTGCAGAATCCTTTATAAACGCATTCTATGAACACCTTCAGGAATGCATGGATCATGCAATCCCAAATAAAACCAAGACCCAATCCTCCAAAGTTAGGCTTCCTGTCTGGTGGACCCCAGCCATAAACAAACTATACAATAGAAGGAGGAAGCTACTACATGATAGAGCAAAATCCCAAAAGGGAAGGCATCTCTGATCAGTATTAGCAAAAACTACGGGCACTCATAAAATCGTCTAAGGCCAGCTTGAGATAAATTGCACAGGACACTAAGGATAATCACAAGGCTTTCTTTAGTTATGTTAGGAACCTGGGTGGGAATTCCCAGATATGCTCAGAATTAGTCCAAAATGACAAAAAATACACCGAACCCACAGACATTGCCAACATCCTAGCTGACAGGTTCAGTGCAAACTTCTCCCCCCCTTCCCCACCAAAAGGGCAAATATCTATCCCAGCAGAGTGCTGCCCTCCTGACATCTCAGATGCTCAGGTAAGAGCCGCCCTCTCCAAAGCAAAAAACAGCATCAATGGGACCAGATGGTGTTCTACATGAACTCCAAGAAGAACTAAACCCAAACATAAAACTACTGTTCAATCTCAGCCTTACTACAGGATATGTACCCAAAGAGTGGCGTACAGCAACAGTAGTCCCTCTCCACAAAGGTGGTGCCTCAACGGATCCTGGAAACTATTGCCCCATAAGCTTGACTAGCTTGGTCTGCAAAGCTATGGAAAGGATCATCATGGACCTCATAAATAAAGATATTGGGGACCTACAGACACTGGATACCCAGTTCGGCTTTGTTAAGGGCAGATCCTTCCTCTTAAGCCTGGTTGATTTCTTTGAAATAGTCACCAAGGCCATTGACGAGGGGAAGGTGGTCCACACAGCCTACATGGACCTTGCAAAAGCCTTTGATGCAATACCCCACTCGGGCATTATAGATAAGCTCACCAGCTTAAATATAAACCCCTATGTCACTAGATGGGTTGCAAACTGGCTCAAGGACAGAACCCACATGGTTAGAATTGCTGGAGCCATGTCAGACTCCAAACCAGTTACAAGTGGCATCCCACTCTTGTTTGGTATATATTTCTTGGAGGTACAGGCTAACATGGAAGGAATGACTGCAAACTGGGCACCATAATCGACTCTCCAGCCGACACAAGCATCCTACAAAAGGGCCTCATAGAAACAGACAACTGTTGCCAGAGCCATGGCCTCAAGCTAAATGCCAAAAATGGACCAGCACAATGGTATAGCAGCAAAATTTAATTTGTTGTAGAAGTGAAAGCCATTAATAATGGCTAACAAGCAAGCAAACCAGTTTCGGCTGTACAAAGCCTTCTTCAGTGCTAAAAAGCAAATGTTGAATAGTTAAGCAGCTCCCAACATCATGGTGTTATATAGAGAGACATTTAAAGGCACATTACAGAAATAAGTAATGACTGGATAATGTACACATATCATAAATAGTAACTGATGAATATAGTAATAATAATACAAATCAAAATCACCAAAATAAACTCATGTACATATGAAATATTAAAAGTCCAAAACAATATACATAAGGAAGTAGGTTGGCATATTATTCTGTTTCATTAAGGCAAGCTCCTAACCTGGTTATCTACATATTTTCCATGTTATTAAGTTTAGTATGCCAACCTGCTTTAAAGTTCCTATGCATTTGGATTTTGTCTATAATAACAAATTTAAAAACAGCAGTGGGATGATTAATGGTGTGTTTATAGAGGGCATTAGACAATTGGTGGTTTCTAATAGCACTAAGGTGTTCACTAATCCTCAATTTGATTGGCCTGAACATCTGACCCACATAAAAAGAGGAACAGGTACATGTGGCCAAATAAATGACCCAATCCGAACTACAATTCCCAAAGATGTTAATATTATATACCTGTGATGTATTTTTACTTGAAAATTCCTTAGTTTTGAGGATATGTTGGCAGGCACTACAATGTCCACAAGGAAAACACCCCACCAAAGGATCACCAAATAAGGTGGTTTGAACAGTAGTCACTGGTGTATATCTCTTGTAGTGAGTGAAACGAGAATGTATAGTGTGACCCCTACAGTATGAGAAGGCACATTTATCTGGTAGTATGTCATTCAGAAGTTCATGAGATTTTAATATGTCCCAATGTCTGTTAATAATTTCCCTGAATCTGAATGTGTTGTTTCCGAAAGTGGTTACAAACCTTATTGGCTGCACAGAATTTGATTAGTCATCATGCTTCAAATGTTGGTATTGTAATAAGCTTGAGCATGCCGTCTGACTAGTCTGATCAATGGTTTGAGAAATATGATACTTAGAATATCCACAGTTGAAAAGCCTATTTGACAGATCTTGTGCACAAACTTGATGTTGTTCTTCTGAGGAACATATGATGATGTGGGTGAGAGCTTGTTGCATGTAGCAATGTATTATATTGAGGAAACTTCCTATGAACAGTAGTGGCCAATGTGTGATCTTCCAATCTAGAGATGACAACATCCAAAAAAACAATCTCTTGATATTCTATGTTTAAAGTGAATTGTATATTAAAAGGATTGTTGTTAAGATACCTGACAAAATCAAACACATGGTCCTTATCCCCACGCCACACCATCCAACAATCATCTAGATATCTTCTCCAGATGTCCAAATGATTTATATGAAGATTATGATGTGCATCATATATAAATGTTTGTTCAAAAAATCCCATAAATAAATCAGCATATATGGGGGCAAAGGAAGCCCCCATTGCCGTACCTTTGATCTGCCAATATGGATGTCCATCAAAATAAAAAATGTTTTTACACAGCACACATTCAGTAAGTTTGACAAGAAAATTATTGAAACCAGTGGAATATAATTCAGATTTGTCCAACCAATAAGAGATAGCAGCAATGCCAGCATCATGGGGGATACTCGTGTATAAAGATGAAACATCTAGGGTACATAACCACCAATCAGCTTCTAATTGTGAATCTTAAATGATGTTGAGAAATTCCGTGGTGTCTTGTATCCTTGATCTAACATTAGACAGTAATGGTTTTAAATAATACGTAAGGAAAGCGAATAGTGGTTCAGTTAAAGAGCTTCTCCCAGAGACAATAGGTCTACCAGGAGGATTAGTGGAGTGTTTATGGATTTTAGGAAGAAGGTATAGATATTGCGGCATAGGTTCCACCACTTTAAGTTGTTTTCCAACCTGTTTACTAATAATACCTTCTTCTATCACTAAATCCAACAAAGAGTCTATCTGTGCTTTGAAATTAGGTGTGGGATCCACAACCATCTGGATATAATAGCGAGCATCAGACAGCTGTCTGTAAGCCTCAGCCTTATATTTGCTGTGATCCATAACAACAATACCTCCCCCCTTGTCTGCTGGAGTGATGACAATATCATGATTAAGTTGAAGTTCAGTTAGAGCAGATCTTTCTGCTTGAGTAGGGTTATTTGTGGTAGGTTGGTATATTGTGGAAAAATGTAAATCTTTGATGACACATTCCTTAAAGATAGAAACATGTTTATCCATAGGTGGTGTAAATTCTGATTTGCCAAATTTGAAACCAGTAGATCTTTGAGTATTGTCATGATCTGAAAAAAATATCTTAAAATTTACCAATCTACAAAAATCATTAACATCTTTTAACAAACTGTATTCAGAAACAGGTGAAGTGGGGACAAAATTAAGACCTTTATTTAGTACGTGGTAATGTACAGGTGATAATTCAAAGGATGAAATATTGTGTACGTTGTTCACTGTTTCACAATCTGTTGTAATAGAACCTGTAAACTGGATGTTCCTGTATCTGTTTCTATGCTTTCTGCCTCCCCTGTGTGTCTTACGTCTAAAGGGGCAGGCTGTTTTCTCTTGGCAGCTGGGGACTCCTGGCGTGAAGGGACATCTTAGTCTGTAACAGAGGAAGTTTCATCCTCTGACATGCCACTAAGGGTAGATTCTGTCCTTCTTAATATTGATCTGGGCCTCTTTCTACCATAATTGCTTTTATTAGCTCTATCTGTGAACCTGATATTCTTGGATGTAACAAACGGTTTACCTTTGTCGTAATCCGACAAGTCCCTGTTGAATTTGTGTGTTTTTCTCTTAATCAATTGTTGTTCCAAATTGGCCAAATCTTTGGCTAAATCAGAGATATATTCTTTGAAAAATGCTTCAGTTTCAAATAATTGGGCTTCAAGGCACACTTTATGGATTTCTAGTATTTGTGATTCAATGGTTCTTTCATAATAACTAGTTAGGGTATCCACAAAAAGCATTGAGGCCTGATGTTGGGCTGAAGCCCAATCCTGTGATAGTTGGGCATCAATGCTTGATACTAGAGGTTGAAGACGGATCCTGAGCCCCCTAGGTGTAATATCTTTTAGTTTGTAGGCCTTTAATAATTTCTATATACTATTTATGATATGTGTACATTATCCAGTCATTACTTATTTCTGTAATGTGCCTTTAAATGTCTCTCTATATAACACCATGATGTTGGGAGCTGCTTAACTATTCAACATTTGCTTTTTAGCACTGAAGAAGGCTTTGTACAGCCGAAACCGGTTTGCTTGCTTGTTAGCCATTATTAATGGCTTTCAGTTCTACAACAAATTAAATTTTGCTGCTATACCATTGTGCTGGTCCGTTTTTGGATTTACCCTTTCGCGTTGGTTTGGACCATGCACTTAGTCCCTCGAGCATGTGTTTGGTTTGTTCCTCAAGCTAAATGCCAAAAAGTGTATAGTCATCCCTTTTGGCAAAAACAAAGTGCCCACAAATTACCACATAGGTGGTAATCCATTAAGTATGGAAGAAGTAATTAGGGACCTGGGGACCCAAGTTGATAGCAATCTCTCATTTGACAACCATGTGGCCAAAGTGGTTAGAAAAACATTTTATATAGCCCACCTAATCATGAAGGGATTCACATCTAGATCAGGGGAGGTCATCGTGCCTCTTTACTCATCCCTCATCAGGCCCATAATTGAGTACAATGCCCCTTTTGGGATGTACCTTACCAGACACCTGCAGCAACTGGAAAGACCCAAAAGTACCTCACCAAGAGGATCAAAGGGCTCAAACAGATGCCATATGCTGCCCGGTTAAAGAAACTCCAGCTCTACTCAGTGGCATACTGCCTGCTCAGAGGCAATCTGTGTCTGACGTATAAAGCCATGTCCAACCCAGAATTAATGGACATGCTGCACCTCAGAAAATCCAAATCCCATCGAGAGACTTGAACCTCAGCACTGAAATAAATAGGACATGCTGGAGGGACAGATTCATAACCCAGAGGCTCCCTTCACTCTGGAATAAAATCCCAGTCCAGGTTAGGCAGAGTCCCTCATTGACTCTCTTCAAGAGGAATCTTGATGAGTGGATGGGAGATAGTAGGTTTACCCCGGGTATCACTTCTGTGTCACTGTTAGACAGAGGCACAGTATACTAACCTCGAAAAAGGGCATAGCAAAATTAATTTAAAATGGGTGGCGAAAGCCAAACACACTCTGGCTAGGCTTATAAATGCCCTAGGGCAGATAGCCTAGTATGAACCTATGAACCTATAAGAAATTCCTTAACATAATTTGAGAATATATCTTGTTAATTAAAGTTGAAGTCCCAAATATTATTAAGTTTCTTTATTTTGAAGCTGCAGAGGTGAACTTATTTATTTGTTCTTGGAATTTTTTGTTTCTGGGAGAGGAAGATAAGCTACTGCTAGGTGAATGAGATTTTTGTTATATTTGTATATAGTGATTGTTATCTAGTTAAAGTCAATATCTGACACAGAAATGTGTTTAGCATTAAGGGTAGACATAGAATCAATCAATCACTCAATCAATCAATCAATCAATCAATCAATCAATCAATCAATCCATCAATCATAATTAGGATGTTGGGTTAAGTAGGTGGAGTTTTACTAGTTTGTAAAGGAAATGATGTGGAGTGAGTGGGAAAGGGAGAAGGATATTGTAGCAGAGCAGTTGGAGGGAATCAAAGTTTCCACTGCCCACAGCAGCAAACAGAAAGCACATCTTTGTAGCATGCCAGTGTTGTGGAGACCAGCAATGTATGTGCCCAAAATAATTACTCCTGAAGTTAGGTATACTGTACTTGTATGCTTTATGTCTCTGGGGCATAAAGAGGTGTACTGGAAGAACTGTAGAGGAAGAAATTCAGTGTAGAGATAGAGTGTGCTTACTGAAGATGGAGCTTAAAGGTGTCACAAAATACCACAAGGAGCAGTACTAACATATCTCAGAGTGGTTTATTGAAATTGGTGTTCTTTTAAAAATAACACAGGAAAGATATATAGGAGGACTTCTTTGTTTTCTCTGCCACTAAGAACAAAAATCATCAGTTCCTCTGTGCAGTGGCTGCAGCCAGTCTTACATTGTCATAAGATGGAAGAAGATACCACAAATCTGCATTGCTTAGGAGTCCCAGCTGACATGAAGCAATGCTGCATAATCAGTGTTGGGAGGAACAGTGTGGTTGCCATTTGATGTAAACTTAAGAAAATAAAATGGGAAAAAGGCAAAATATTTTAGAAAACATGATTATATACAACTCCAAAGCAAAACTTTCAATGAACAGCAGTAGAAAAATCGATAAAACTAATACATTTGTGGCGGTACTTAAACATAAATGTTATAAAAGCTCCTATGTCAAACAGTGACATCATGAAGTACAGCAAGAAATAGTATATTCATTACAACATCAGTAACCTTACAAAGGCACTCTAGATGCAATGCATATGTAGATGCACTTTGCTGTATATTGCTAATCCTGTTCCATGTAGATATGTAAGTATTGTAATAGGCAACTACACTACAATAAATACTAACACTGTGGAACGTTTTGTTTATTTATTTATTTGCTTATTTATTGACATTTGAGTACTGGGAAAGTCCAACTGGGTAGAATCCATTTTCAGTGGAGGCCTGGGGACAAAAGCTCAAAAAAAGAAAACATAACACAAATCATATTGCTAGGGGTTACAGCCAATAGCTAAAATTAGTGACAAACTTATAAATACATAATTAATAAAGCAAACTAAAAGCTATGCCTGTTATATCCCAGAATGTGGTGCCTTGGCAGCAATGTTTACTTTCCTGTACCCAACCTTTTGTATGCTTTATCAGTCCTAAATATTATCCAGTCATCGATCTATATAAACTTCAACAAAATAGCTACATTTGTTACATAACTTCAAAAGAAAGTTCCCTATTGTGCTGCATTAAGGAAACCAAACTGGATAAAATTAGAGAATGTTCTCATATTCTCACAACTCCTAATTGTCTGTAACATGAGGCATAAACCAGATAAATGTGTCATAAATAACTTAATATATAAATACAACCTGTCAAGAAAACTAGAATAATAAAAATCAGAACTTTGCTAAAAAAATTGAATCATAGGGATTCATTATGCTTCGTTTATAAAGCAATAAAAATTGAACTAGATCTCAAATGAAATAAAGAAACAAACCTTAAAGAAATTCCTAAGTAATCTGAAAGCCTGATGTCCAATTGGAAAGTTGTGCTCCTATGCTATTCCATATTAAAAAACACCAAATACCTCAACCCACATACTAATTTTATCTGACCTAAGACTTCATACAAAGATCATACATTTTTTGACAGATAGATTCTGATTTTTAATTCATTTCCTTTTAACTTCTAAACCTTTTTTAACACATCCCCATCTCTAATTCCCTGTTTCCATTTATTATCACACCCATTCGTGCAACCTCTTACTTTTCAGATATATCACAGTTTTCTTTAACTTTGAGATTTTTGACAGATATTATGATGTAAGAAGCTACTTATGTTTGTACATAGTATTTTGCTAAGTTGTTTAAGTGCAAATCACGTGTATTACATGTAACTCGTATTATTGCTTTCTCCTGACTGTATCATAATGGAATTTCATCTTATTGGCCCTCCATTAAGTAGGGTGTGATAGCCCAGTTTGTACCATCCTGGTAAAGAAATGTAAATAAATAAGTAGTGTTTTTTTTTAAATATGATTTTTTTAAGAAAATGGTCCAGAATCTAAGAATGTGTGTAGGCTACTGGAAAAATATGTAGACAGTAATCTGGCCTTTGACCAACATGTGGCCAAGGTAGTAAAAAACATTTGATATTACCTAACATATAAGTAAGGGCATGTCATCCAGTTCCAAAAATGTCATAGTGCCACTTTATAGCCCTTATCACACCCATCATTGAGTATAATGCACCCTTGTACATGTACCTGACTAGAAATATACAATAATTGGAATGTTTTATATCTCTATATTCTGTCTCCTACAGGTTACTAAGAGGTGATCTATGCCTGGCATACAAGGCATCCTTGGATCCAGCTCTGATGGACCTTTTTTCACATCTGCAAAATGAATAGCATCAGAACCACTAGATACAAAGATTTAAATTTAGCTTGTGACATAAATAAGGCATGTTGGTGAGACAGAGATGTGTTTCAGAGGATCCCCATGCTCTGGAACAGACTTCCTATCCACATGAAGCAGAATTTATCCCTAACCCCATTTAAGTGTAACCTTGACAAATGGATGGGACGTTGGAAATTCACCTTGGGTCTGGCCCCTAGGTCTTTGATAGTTCGGGCATTACTGTCTGTCTCTGTCTAACATACTTAACTTCCTAACTAACATGCTCTGTCCTAATTGACACATAGGGACATAATTGGGTTGGGTTGCATGTCTAGACCTATAAAGGCCCTGGTGGTTGTTAGCCTAGTACACACCTATGAATCTATAAAGTGTAAGTAACATTATAAGTATGGACAATTTAGCTAGAGTCTGGAGATTGAGGTATGCTTGGGCTGTTGGGGTAGGGAATTGCAGTGTTGGACCACACAGTGTGCATTTTTCACTACAAGAACAAGCAGAACTGATGAGGTATAGCTTTTATTTGTTTTGCCATCTTTTTTGGGATGCTCCTCAGAACAAGTAGGTATGAGTCTAGACTTCTGGTATAGCAGACAGAATACAAATGCCTTTAGGATAAAAAACAAATTGAGACTTAATTGAGAGTAACTTTGTCCAAAGGAAATGTGTCTGAAGGGTACCTGGACAAATTCAGAAAATGTGTATTTCTTTTTTTGCACTGGATTTTACGCATAGCTGCCTATAATTAATATGATTTGCAGTGGGTTTCTGCACTGTGGCTTTGAAAAGAAATTCACACTTACTGCAGCAGCCTTTTTTAAATTTTTTTTTATTTAAAATGTGCAAGAAATGCAAATCAGTGATGCTCTGATACTTATATCCTGCAGTCAGTGTACGGGTCTATGATATAAGTTGTATTCTTACAGGCAATGAACTATGAATGATCTTATTTTACTGAGGGAAAAAAAAAACATTTTCATAGAAATTCTTGTTTGTATTTCTGTTATATAGCATATGCCCTCTATAGGAATCATATAACCTGATCATTCATTTTATTTCTACAATGTACAGCTTACCTGTTAGAGTATACCTATAGTTTACTAAGAGACATATGTAGGTATCCATATCTGGCAGTCAAACATTTTCACAGATGTCTTGAAAATTCCTCATGTCGGACATGCTTTTATGTTGTGAGACACTGCCAAATGTCAGTTAAATACAATTTCCTGGATTAAACGCATGCTGCAATGAAATAAAAACACTGCTAACATGTATTTATATAAAAATAAATGTAAATGTTGTCTGGGATAATTGTAGTATTTTAGCATTAACTTCTGATGGATGTATATAAATCTCCAGTGGCTGTGTTACAGTAAAAAACATAAATCCCTTTCTAAAGGACAGAGGTTTTACAGCCACAGTATTTATTAGAGATCCTGTCTGCCTTCATTTGTAGGATGACATTTCATTTCAAACATCGTTGGCTTCATTGGATATTTCAATTCTCTTCAATATTTAAACATTAATATTTTAATTTCTTTCTTTTATAACTTTCAAAATGCATATTGATGTTATTATAAAATCTGAAGCATTTTTCTCCTGTTTAAGCTACTTTTCACCATAATATTCAGTTTGTAGCATGCAGTAGAAGGAGACTGTTAGTATGTACCTTTGCCAAGAAACAGCACAGACTCATCATGAGATAGTCGATTTGTTCACAGCGGGTGTGTCAGACGATCAAACATATCTCCTTTCATGAATGGAAATAAACAAGAAAAAAAGAGCTACACTGACACTTCACCAGAAGTGCATTATTACCAGAACAACACATCTACCTTACATTTATTTTTCTTATTTCAGGTAAGTGCTGGTGTGTTTTCCGCGGCTCTTTTAGGTAAGCATATCCCTACATATTTGGTGCTGTAGCCTGGGTAGCATTTAAAAAGGCTTAAAGGAAGACATGTCAGTACAATACTGCAAGCTTTTCTTGTTCATTACTTTGGAACAGGCAAGAGCTTTTTTAAGCCTGATTGTTTAAATTGCCTTAAACACACAATGCACCATACGAAGTGATCTCTTATTTGTATTGCTTCTTTTGTGTGTCTGTTGAGACATAATCTCAGGCACTGTTTGACTGGTACTGGTACATACCTGTTAATGTTTGTGTTATTTTATGTAATTTTTTAGTTTGCAACCAGCAGTTTCTCCTTTAATGCTGGACACATCCTTTCCCAGGCTGTATGTAATGACAAACTTACCAGTTGAGTAATTCTGTGGCAAATCTTTTTTTTTTTCTTTTGGAAATAGATTGATTGGTATATCAGCATGCAAAATAATGGGTCCCATATTCTACAAGGAAGGAAAGTTATGTAGAGGAAAATATCTTTGAAATGGTTTACTTTGACTTCTATAAAGAGAAAATAGGTTCATAGGTTCATAGCTTCATAGGTTCATACTAGGCTATCTGCCCTAGGGCATTTATAAGCCTAGCCAGAGTATGTTTGGCTTTTGCCACCCATTTTAAATTAATTTTGCTATGCCCTTTATCGAGGTTAGCATACTGTGCCTCTGTCTAACAGTGACACAGAAGTGATACCCGGGGTAAACCTACAATCTCCCATCCACTCATCAAGATTCCTCTTGAAGAGAGTCAATGAGGGACTCTGCCTAACCTGGACTGGGATTTTATTCCAGAGTGAAGGGAGCCTCTGGGTTATGAATCTGTCCCTCCAGCATGTCCTATTTATTTCAGTGCTGAGGTTATAGGTTCATAGGCTTCATTTCATTGTACAGCACTGTTTCTGCTGTGAGTTTTCTGAACACTTTTATATTGATTTTGCTTTTGTGGATTGGAAGTGATCTGAAAACAGAGGTTATTTATATGACTTTATCATCTGGTAAGAAAGTTAACCTGAACCTCTGTCTGGAGAAGTTATTCTGTTTATTGGGTTGGTTATAAGTAATGGGATAACAGCTGTCATCTGCTGAAATGCTGAGCTATCCATAAACCATATATTGATTTATATATATATATATATATATATATATATATATATATATATATATATATATCAATTTAATGAACTCCATTTTATGTCTGGCTTTTTAGAAGAAAGAAGAAAAACATTGACAAAATTATCATATAGACTGACCTCCCAGATAGAACAATAAAGATCTCAAAACTGACATGATTTAAATGCACTGTTTATGAATCTTCTAACTTGAAACCCCTGTCAACAAAACGGGTCTATATTAGAACATCGAAGTTTCAAAACTTTGAATGTTCTAATATCGAACCCTATTACGCCAAAGTTGAAAATATCGAAGCAACAGAAAACCAAATTTTTTCCTAGGGAAAGAATTCGGTTGTCCGTTTCTGTTGCTTTTGTATTTTCAGTGCTGTGGTGGAAAGGTACGGGTCGGGTTCAGGTAAGTGTGAAATTGAGTGCGGGTTAGGGTAGTTAGGGTTAAGGTGCGGGTTAGGTATGTGTGCGATTGTGTGGACGTGATGGTTAGGGCAAGTTAGGTGAATTAGGGTTAGAGCGTGGGTTAGGTATGTGTATGATTGTGTGGATGTGAGGGTTAGGGCAGGTTAGGTGAGTTAGGGTTAGGGCGTGGGTCAGGTAAGTGTGCAATAGTGACGGACCTTAGGGTTAGGGTTTGGGTTAAGGTAAGTGGATAGTTAGTGGTGTGTGTATAGTTTAGTGTAGGGTTAGGTGTAAAATTTTACGTGTATGTGTGTGGATTACTGTTTGTTTGGTGTGCTTGTGTTGTGTAAATGTGTTTTGGAACAACAAATTTTTTCCTTAGGAAAAAATTTGCTGTTCTATATGTTCGATGTTTTTAGCTTTTGTGTAATAGGGTTCAGTATTAGAATATTCAAAGTTTTGAAACTTCGATGTTCTAATATAGACCCCAGCAAAACATACTATCAGACTGCAGTCACATCTGTAACAGCTGGTTGAGCCCATTAATTCATGCAGTTGAATTAACTTTTTATTTAAAAAATGGGACATGGATTCATGCTGTGTGAAACATTTACATACTTCTTGTGCATGCATCAGGCAGCTTGCTCAAGATGGAATTTAACATAACCATTCGAGCTTCAGACAGTTCAACATCCAAAACCTAAACACCACCTGTGATATTATAAAAGAGGTTGACACCACTGTGTCATTACTTGTGGAAGAAAACTCCAATTCACTTATCTTCCCAGGCTATGTTAACACTAAAACAACCTGGACCAGGGGGATATTTTTTTCTCCACACCCTCTTCAACGACCTGAAATAAACTCCATATTGTTGTAACTCTTGGACAAGCCCATGCTATTTTAAAATAGCCTATTATTCCCTCTTGCTATCAAAAGTAACATTTGTCTGTATATGCCAAGATGATTAAATTCCTTTTCTTTGTAGCTACCTGTACCACATTTTAAATAATGGAAACTATATTTTCTGAAGTGCAAAACCATTTTTTAACTCACGTTGTGTTATTTCTTGAAGTAACCAAATTACTTAACAAACCAAATATAAGGACCATGTAGATCATTGAAAACTTGGAGAAGTACTTCTGTTGGGTCAGTTCCCTATTATAATCTTATGAACAAGAGGGCAACCAAAACTTTGCAGCCATCCTTATTTCCCTTAATACTCCATAAGCCTTTCTATATGCACCTAGATTAGTGGTCTTGGGATGTATATGCTGTTATTTCATTATTTTGGAAAATAAACTACCTTTTGCTACCTAGCCATGTTAATGCTATGTGATTCTCCTAATACTCCATATCTGCGGGGATGATAGTTCCATTAGCATCACATCCTCTAAAACCTGGGTGTCTACCAGTTGCATTTTCCTATTTTGTCCACTCCTCTGCTGACCACATATCCCTGCTCTCCCTGATGCCATATAGACCAATTCATTCCTCAGGAGGGTAACAACCTACTGTCCATGCATTCCTGTGAGTTGAAATTCAAGCAAACTGGGAGAGGGAGACATCATTTCTGCACTGGGTACTAGTTTTATATTTTATTATTTAAGGCCCTGCAGCCTGTGTACATGCTTGAAGCATCAAGGAGGTTAGCATGCTGCAATAGTTTACTACAATGAAAGTACATATCACTGCACATATGTATTCAATAACCATTTCTACTCCCCATAGGTGATACCTCTATATGCTCCATGGTCTGCACTTGTATTTCTACTGCAGAGTGTGTGTCCAGGCACATGTCTGCATTCCCTTACCCATGAAGAGGTGATCTGGCATATTATTCCTCTTCTCTCCCAAAACAACTTTAATAGTTTCCCAAGCTGCTAGTTGAACTCAGGTCATCTGAATCATAGCCATGACTTTATTCCCCTATGCCAATGGACCTGGGATGTATTTTCCTTTTGTAACATAATGGTTGCAACAACATTCTGGCCATTCAATCATTACTGGCCTTTCGACCAATCTAACAGTTTCATCAATCCAGTATGTTACTTGGCTGTCCATTGCTTTAGCTGTACCTGCTCCGACTTCATTCATTCATTATGGGAACACTAACAATTGCAAAGCTGAGAAGAAGGTCAATACTATTTCATGCCATTGTTGTTTTTGTAGTTATTTAGTCAAGCCAGACTCTTTGTGACCTCCAGGAGTTTAGCACACCAGATTTGTTTATCAACAGCAGCTTCTTTAAGTTCTTCCAGTTTCATATTCATCACTTGAGTAACTCTGACCATTCACCCCTGCTTTTTTCTTTGATCATTCCCAGCATTAATGTCTTCTCTAGTGAATCTTTTCTTTTTTTTATTTTACTATCAGGGCTGCTCATGAGGAGTCAGGATTTATTTCCTTAAGTATCGACTGAATTGATCTTCTTCCAGTCTATTAAATTTTGAAACATTTTCTCCAATTCCACAGTTCATAACCATTGATTTTGCAGCACATAGCCTTACATATAGTCCAGCTGTTACAGTCATATGTTATTACTGGGAAGTCTATAGCTTTGACTACATTGACCTCTGCTGACAATGTGATGTCTCTGCTCTTCAGAATCTTTTTTTATTTGTTTCCCCCTCAGCTGATTTTCCCCAGATACCAGCTCCTCACTTTGATCACTGGACATACCAGACCCACCTTAGTCCTCTCAGGCTCTACTTGACCCACAATTTTGGGCTGGTGAGGAGATCAAGGAATCTGGTGCAACAGCATTATACTGCTGCTAGAAAGTGTTTTATTCCTTTATACCCAAGCCCCCATCCACGGCAGTCCTAAGAGCATTGTTATTGTTGCCTTTGGATGGTGCAGGCTCTTGTCAAACTCTTCATGCAGCAATTGCAACAATCCAGACTGTCTCCCTCCCATCCAGGATGGGTGAGCCAGCTGACTTCAATCATGCACCATCTGGTTCTTTCAGTGTCCATCCCTTTAGCTGAACAAGGGTTGCCTGGGTTACAGTGTACAGTTAGACCTTTGTCCCATATGTCTTGGGGCCAGAATTGTATATAGACTTGTAATAACTTTCCTTCCAAGAAGCAAATATCCTTTAATTTCATGGCTGCAGTGATCATTGCCTGAGCTATCTGAGACCAAGAAAATAAATTCTGTTCCTATCTTCACACCTTCTCCATCTGTTTGCAAAGAACTTATTGGAAGTAGATGATACATTTTTATGGAATGCTGCAAGCCATCATTTAACACTTTTCAAATTCACGTTCATCAACAGGGTCTTCAGCTCCTTCTTACTTGTATCCATCTGCATATTTAATGTTGCTATTATTTATTTCAGCAGTTTTGATTTCAGCATCTATCTATCCCAGAATTTCATGATACATTCAGCATACAGATTAAATAAGTAAATAACATATCTACAGCCAGAAACCCTAAACCTCCATATTCTAATGACTGAGATTTATACCTCCAGTCTCTCATAGTTGTTTATTTCCTCAGGAAAACTGACTGACTAGCTTTCTATGCTTTACTTACTATTTTGAAAAGTACAGCATTGATATATCTTATAATATACAACACTTGGGAAAATGATATTATTTTTATTGCAGCTATTCTCCCATAAACTGACAAAAACAGCTTTTTGCATTTTTTATATTTAATGCATTTTCATTTCCACAGTCTTGGCAGAGTCTGCACTCAGTACCACATACAGATATTTAACTTGCAATGCTTGTCAGCAAAAGGACTGCTTATTTTTATTAAGTTCCCATATCATCTATTGCAATTGAATTTGTTTAGATTTGTTCTTGTTTACCATTAGGCCAGAAATGCCTGGATATGTACCCAGTCAACATCCCACCAGGGTAGGTGAACCTCGTTGGCTGTTTCATGGCTATCATACAGTCATTTGTGAGCAATTTAAATTTAATTTCTTTGGCCTATAATTTAATATCAAATATTTCCCTTCAATTTCCTCTGCTATAACAGTTCTATTACCTACAAGAGGAATAATAAAGCTGATCATGAGCTTCCCTACATTTTGCTGTGCTATCATTTGAATGGTTGAGAACTGCACCTATTGGCTAAAATTGAAGCCTTATGATTACCATAAAGAAATTATCAAAAGGGGAGTCGTCATACTTTTTGGGAACCCTGCCACCCCTAACACCTCTCCAGGAAAAGAAGAAAAATATTTTACCTTGTACAAAGCCTTTTAAACATCTAAAACTGTAGTTACTATAAGGTCTGCCATTTTTCATGCCCAGGCTACCACATCCCAAATTTTCCTGAACTGCCCTTCTCCTTTACAAAAAAAAAAAAAAAAAAACTGTCATAATAAGCCATTTGAGTAAAAAATCTGTCGAATCACCTTGCTGCTCACACAATATCATAACATTTTACATCCCCATAAATCAAGGATATGTTTATAACTATGTGGTAATTATGGTGTGTTGTCAGAAAGACAATTCATGATTCATTCTACAGTCTTGACACAGCAGCAACATATAACAACCTATTAAAAATGTCTTGCCAGTACAGGTCCCATTTTTTTAAAATTGTTATAAACACTGAAAGCAGTTCTGTTTTGATCTGGCGCAGTCTTTCCTACAAGAACCAGTCTTTAAGTAAATCCACCAAGTAGTGAAGGTGTTGGAGAAGCAGCCCTCTGCACCAAGGGGGTGCAGGGGAATTCCCCCAGCAAAAATGCTTTCATAGTTTTACAATGAATTTTGACTTCTGCTGAAATTGCATAACTCAGCTAACAGTGTTTGCAGTTTTTAGGATTGAATACATGTTAATCAAACTTCTGTCATGCAGCAAAAACATACAATATTTGTCGTAATCAGCCATGGATTATAGTTGAAAAAACATACAGTTTCAGTTTCTGAAGTATGGCAGCTTCACACAGCAGTCATAGGTGAATAAGAATATATAGAACACTTATCGATCACTGGCAGAAACATCAGCCTTATAAAGCTATTAAGCTATTTTGGTAGTGATAGACGCTAGGTAAATGGAACACAGTAAATCCCATGTTATATTATGAATTGTCTGCTTCATTTATGTCCACATGTGAGGATTGAGTCACTTTGTGTACACCTTTATTTCCAGGGGAGCGAAAGCCTATTGCTGTTTTTTTTCCAAACACCTTTATTGGATTATCACTTGTGACATAGGCAAATTTCATAAAAGTAATCAAACTATATTAACATAGCAAACATCAGACTTCACATATATTGCCATATATCATATAACCTAAGCAACATTACATAAATTATTCAATTCCTGCCCCCCCTCCCCTTTTTTAAACAAGAAGCATCTTTAGTAAACCATCACTTACTATGACTGTTTGATCTAAATGTAATTTATGGCTGTGTTCTCTATGTTCTGATGCACTAGGCATACCTCATGTTTTGCTCATTGGCTAAAATGGATAGGCTTACTACTTACTGAATTGCCAGGAAAGTTAAACTGTCAGATGAAAAAATCACAGATTGTAGAAGATACGTTAGTAGGACAGTCAGTAGCTGCAAAAAGGTGCACTTTGCCAAAAGGGCACTAGGGATGCCTGTGAGAAGGGGGTGGGAGAGAAGCAGTGAGGAGATATTGCTGTTGTCAGTGTGGATAAGTTGACTTTTCAAGGTCTGCAGCAGAAGTGGAAGTTCAGTAGTAGAGGGGAAAGTAGTACTTCTGTCTCAGTATCACATGCCTCCCTGGTGACATAACCCAACATTGGTTAAGATGTTTGGGTATTGCAGTTTTCAGTGTATTAAAAGATGACTCCTCTCTGATAGTAATTTGGGGATCCAGATTGCGAGACACAGAGCTGGAGAATAAAGAGGCATCAGATTTATTGCTTAACTGGGAAATGGTTCCTGAAGTAATGAGCACCAAGACAGTATTGTACATAGTGAGAGGCATGAATACTAGCATAGCAGCTTATGTAACAACTTAGTGATATTTTGGAATTTAGAGCCAGACCAGATTCTGCTTTATTGTTTGGTACTTAGAATCTTTTTTAAACTGTAATTGAAGTACTTAATATTGTAAAGGGGATAAAAGAACTATAGGCAAGATCTTTAGAAATCAGAAGGAACAAATTACATAAAAATAATGTTGGTCTATCCATTGCGTACATATAAAAACAATACATGCAGAATAGCGACCAGTAAGAGGAGTGAGGTTTAAGCAAAGGCAGGAATTAAGCGATTTATGTAATGTTGGAGCAGATAATTGTTAAAGAGAAAGAAAGCACATAAGTAATGTCTAATGCAGATCTATGACAAAATGTTAACATGGTTTGTTTTATCTCTTATTAATGTATATGTCTTTAAGTGAACATTTAATAAAGATGTTTACAAAATCTAGAACCAGTGAATCTGCTCACTTTACTGGAACCAATGGAATTCATTGGAATTCAAAGCACAAACCAGTTTCACCCATAAGGCCTCTTCATTGTGTCACCTGACCTGTTTATTTCCAAGGCAAGCAGTCACATGACAAGAATATGAACATTGTTTTTACAACTTTCATTATGTGTGTGTGTGTGTGTGTGTGTGTGTGTGTGTGTGTGTGTGTGTGTGTGTGTGTGTATATTTGAATGACATAAAATAAAAATGACAATTATAAAATATATATACCTATATATATATATATATATATATATATATATATATATATATATATATATATATATATATATATATATATATATATAGGTCTACTTCAGAACACTGAAACCTCATAACACCGAAGACCAAAACACAGAGACCAAAACAACGAAACCCCACAACACCGAAAACCAAGTAAGTATAACACACACAAAAAACATGCACAAATACATATATAACTGCCCCAAACTACCAACCACACCACCCTACACTAGAAAAAGGCAGGGGGGCAAGACCCCCTGCAGCCCCCACACCCCCCTTACTTTAATATTCTAACTCCAAGATCACACAAACAGACACACAAGGCAAACTCACACTCATGCACTACAGTCCCTCACACACACACCACAGTCACAACACACACTTACACACAGCACTACCCCTCACAAATACACTTACACATGCATACTCACCCACAGAGGAACACCAAAAGCGCTAAACACCAGGATTTTGAATTTCACGCTTTTCGGTATTCTGCAGTTTCGTTGTTTTGGTCTCCTTGAAAACACTTTCGATGTTCTGGTCTTTTGGTGTTTTGAAGGAGACCTATATATATATATATATATATATATATATATATATATATATATATATATATATATATATATGTATATATATATATATATATATATATATATATATATATATATATATATATATGTATATATACATACAGACACTCTGGTATTAGTAGACAGACATTGCTATTCTCAAATTTAAAGATAGTTTAAAACTAAATGAAAACTCTAGCCAAGCTGGAACTTCCAATGAGTAATCTCTCAAACCTCTTGAATCAGAGGCACATGGGATATATGCAAATGACCCTTATGAACACCAAGTATTTCAGCTAATTGTTGTTTCTGAGTGCCCATGACTTGTTTCGTCATTTTAATGGACAATTTCAGGCCAATAAAGCCAAACCCCACTAGCTGTGGATATGCATATTTCGGCCTTATTATGACCTCATCAGTACAGCACAAGCGGAGTGACTAAGCATAAGAAACACAGGGCTGTTATACCCAGCTGATGTCCATTATCATTAGGGTGACTACTAAATATCCCAAATAACAAACTATAACAATGAGTGAGAAAATCAGACAAAAAAGCAATCAGTAAAAACTAAATGAAAACTCCAGCCAAGCTGGAACTTCATTTGCATATATCTCATGTGCCTCTGATTCAAGAGGTTTGAGAGGTCACTCATCAGAACTTCCAGCTTAGAAAATGTAAAGATCATAGAATTATGTAGACAAAACTTAAATGAAGTAATAGTGGCATCTAATAAAGTGTATCTCTAATACCAGCGCCAAAAAGAACAGTTATATTACCACAATGATAGTGGCATCTAGTGGTAGACACAACTCATAACACTTAATTTAGATCTGGTTTGTATAAAGCAGCTGGAGACAAAATCCATCACTTTTCATTTTTTTTCTAAGCAATGGTGCCACTAAGATTTCTGCAAGCCATTCTATACTAATTTTCTATACCAATAAAGGTAAACCTTGCCCACTGATGATTTTGAATATGTATAAAAATGACTTCTATCTCTTTTACGCCTTATATCTCTCAGGTGTAAGAAGATAGTCTTTAAAATCTGTTGATGTCTGTCTTACACTATCTGTTCAGTCTAGCAAATAATATTGTGTCTGATATCAAATATTTTATTGGTATTTACAGTGCTGTGGGTGGCATTGGATATAGTTCCCACAAGGGTTGCAACTATAAATATATATATATATATATATATATATATATATATATATATATATATATATATATATATATATGGTTCCCATTCAGAAGCCTGAAACATCATAAGCCTGAAAATCAAAATCCTGAAACCAAAAGCCTGAAAATTCAGAATCCTGAAAACTCAAAATCCTGAAAGCCCAAAATCCTGAAAGACCAAAATCCTGAAACTCAAAATCCTGAAAACACAAATAATGCTAATATGTCACTATAAAGACACTAATATCTACCAACTGACCCTGACCCTAACCCTAACCCTAAGGTCCGTCACTATCGCACACTCACCTGACCGCCTAAACCTAACTCACTTAAACCGCCCCTAACCCCAATATTTGTCACTATTGTATACATGCCTAACCTGCGCCCTAACCCTAACTCACTTAAACCGCCCCTAACCCTAAAATAAAACCAACCGCACACTTACCTGACCCCAACGCATGACCTAACACCACAGGGCTAACAATAGCAAAGCCACAATGACATCAGTATGTCCATTTTGTGTTTTCAAGATTTTGAGTTTCAGGATTTTGGTCTTTCAGGATTTTGGGCTTTCAGGATTTTGAGTTTTCAGGATTCTGAATTTTCAGGCTTTTGGTTTCAGGATTTTGATTTTCAGGCTTATGATGTTTCAGGCTTCTGAATGGGAACCATATATATATATATATATATATATATATTACCCAGTAAATATTGTTTTTGTTTTTTAACCAAGGGCTTCTTGTACCAAGACAACTGTGCACAAGCTGTTCATTCATGTTCAAAACTACGCATGGATTTATCTGATAATAATGCACCAAAAAAGGAACATGCTTTAGTATCTACTAATGTGTGTCTAGATTTTGCCTGATTAAAAAAAATACTACCATAACAAGTAACAAGTCTCAAAAGTGCAGAATCATTTACTTTATATATCTAGGTCTATATTCTAATAAGGCTTGTCTTTCATTGTTTAGAATCAAATTCAAACAAATGTCAGGAGTTCCTTCATTATATCACCAAAGCTGAATGTTATTTATTAATTTATGGGCTTCTTTTTCAAAAGTCTTCAGAATTACTGCAGATTCTTTTCAGACTTATAAATTGAGCCTTGCGTATATTTTTCATGATATGTTTGGGGTGACAACTTGTATTGAGTATTAAGGAATTACTTGTAAAAGGTTTCTTGTACAAAGAAGTTTATACTGAGCCATCCAATGATTTTGTGACAGTAACATTTAAAATAACCGATAGTAAATAAGTTAAACTGTGCAACAAATTTCATGGTGTATTCATTTCCATCCAAATATTGCAGTACTTAATTTAACTGAGAAATATCTCCTTTACAGATAACCCACACATTGTCCAAAAATCTAGGCCACATGTCAATATGCTGTATGAATTTATTTTTAGTGGAATCATAAATCAGTTCATGTTTCAAAAAGTTGATGAGCAAATCAGTGTATGTCTGGAGAAAAGTAATCTCCATTGCTGTTCCCTTCATCTGCAAATAACACTCATCTCTAAAATAAAGTAGGTTTTCTCAAAAAAGCTAGCACTTTAATGAAGAAATTCACAAACTCATAACTTAGTAGTATCCAGGCAAAAGTTTAATCTTTTAATCCTAGCTGATGTGGGATACTATTGTATGGTGTTTGTAC